>NW_024598660.1:0-22981 GCF_004379255.2 Salvia splendens
TAGAGAGATAATGACGAGGTGGCGGCGGCCATCGTCGCTCGCCGGCGACGCCAATGCCGGCAGGCGGCACCTGCAACCCTCCATCTCTTAATCATCTCATCACTTAACTATTCATCAATTTTATTTTTTATTTTTATTTCAACAAATTCAATTAATAAAAACAAATTCATTAAATAAAATAAAATTTAAATTTAAAATCCTAAAAAAATAAAAAAGTGGAAAAAAAATAAAAACACATAATAAAAAAGTGGAGCTTCCACCGCCTCGTCCTCCTTCCAGAGTGGGTTCAGCCGGAAAATCCTCCCTAATTTGGGATAATCCCTGCTATTGATCATATCTCGGGGCAGGGGGACGAGAGTATGCATCCACGTCAAAATAGGGTGGTTGGTACGCCGCCGGCGTCGACGAGCCTTGGGTGCAGGCGTCGACGAACCGGAACGGGAAGCACCCAAGACATTGTACATGCCCCCAGTCGCCAAACGTGTTCAAGTCATAGCCGCCGGAGCCGCCAGAGTTTCCGTCGCCGGATATTTTGAGATGAAAATTGGAGAGGAAAGAGAGATGATTTGAGAAGAATAGATGTGTGTTTGTGTATATAATGAGAATGAAAGATGAGTATTTATAGAATAAAAAGAAAAAAAAATAAAAAATAAAAAAATACCGTTCAACGGTAATATTACCGTTTTTATTTTAATTTTTTTATTAAAATTGAATTAAAAAAATGATTTATTGCATCAGCATGACGACGCCTAGCGCGCGCTATGTGGCGAGCTGTCTCGTGAACCCACCCTCCGGGATGAGACAGGGGACGAGACCGGGATGAGACGGAGGGCTGCATCGGCGTTGCATCGGCGTCTCGCTGCCGTCTCGTCTCTCCGAGAAGAGACCGAGACGGGGGCGAGACGCGTTGCGGATGCTCTTTGGGCTCCACACTTTTGAGCCTCTTTTTGGGTTTATTTGTTTATGTAGGGGTCCTCTTTGTTATGGTAAAAAAAATTGGAAGAGTAAGAGTGAGTTGAACTTTTTATTTATTTTGTTTAGGGCTAATTAAGGAATCAACTTTTACTTTACTTAATAGTTGGGATTGGTATTTTATACTCCTTCCATTTCATAAAGATTGTCTCACTTTTACCGGACACGAGTTTTAAGAAATGTAATGAAAGTGAGTTGAAAAAGTTAGTGGAATGTGAGTCTTACTTTTATATATTAGTTTTATAATAAAGTGTGGGTAGGAATGAGTTAGTAGAATATGAGGTCCACTATAAAAAATGGTAAAAAATGAAATGTGATAAATTTTGTGGGACAGACAAAAATAGAAAATTGGACAATCTTTGTGGGACGGAGAGAGTATTTGGGTTTGTTTGTTAAGTTGTTTGGGGTGATTAAATAATTGATTTTAAGATTAATGATTTTCTTTCTAGTTGAACCTCTAGATTTAATTATTTTACTCCTTAATTAATTTCTTAAAGATAGACACATATGAGCTTAATGAGTTTCTCTCCAATTTTCGTCAACCACTTTGAAGTCTCTTTTAAATTAGAGAGCAGTAAGTTTAGTTGGAATGAAGCTATCTTGATCGAACCTCGAACATAGGATGCATATTCCATGTAGGATCATTTCATGTCATACACTTATACGCTTACTTAAGACTAATGAAATCAATATCCTCTTTCAAGAAGGGCGTGTTCGCGGAGTTTGATTTCCAGGGTCAAGTTTTTGTAGAGATTTGGAAGCTTTGAGGTGGGCTTTATATCCAACACATTAAGTGTGGATAAAATTATCAAATATATGAAATGATTTTTGTTTAATAAAATTGCACTTTCTTTTCAAATATTATCGTGCCATAAATTATTTATTTATGATGCCTATCTATTTGGCGATGCCAAATGAATGAATAAACCGAATTCGGACTCCAATAGGACCAAGATCCTATTCGAGTTAGTGTACACAAAGGAATGGACCGTGAGTCATCGTAAGGGTTGGTTGGTCAATGTGATCGTGGAAGGTGGCCACCTTCCCGACACACAATGAACCATCAGATATGGCGGATTACTGGAATGAACTTAGTCTGATCAGACGAACTTTATGAAAATGAACTTAGTAAGCTCGGGTCTTTAAGAAAAATCCACGTGTGTTACTGTGATGGAATGATAATGACCTCATGATGACCTCATTGATATTGATCTAAGTTTTATACCACACTTGCCTACTACAGATGGTGGTAATGCAGTTGAAGCTGAGATGCAGCTTAATGATTTTGCTGATGCCCAGCAAGATGAAAATTTGGAAAATCCTCCAAATATTGATAATAATGATCCACAAGATGTTGAACCCAGAAGGTCTACCAAAGATAGACAACAGTCTACTAGATATTCTTCAAATGAGTATCTCCACTTGACTGATGGGGGAGAGCCCGAGTACTTTAAATAAGCTATGGAAGGTGTAGACAAGCAAAACTGGTTTCTTGCAATGGAAGATGAGATGAAGGCTTTTCGTGATAATGATACTTTTGATTTGATGTCGTTACCGAAGGGTAAGAGAGCTTTGAAGAATAGGTGGATCTACAGACTGAAACAAGAAGAGAACTCTTCCAAACCAAGATATAAGGCAAGATTGGTTGTTAATGGTTTCAGTCAGATAAAAGGGAGTTGATTTTGATGAGATTTTTCCACCCAAGGTAAAGATGTCTTCAATCCGAGTTGTGTTGGGGCTAGCTGCAAGCCTTGATTTGGAGATTGAGCAAATGTATGTGAAGACTGCATTTCTTCATAGTTATTTGATTGAAGAAATTTGCATAGAGAAATCAAAAGGGTTTAGGGTGAAAGTTAAAGAGGATTATGTGTGCAGGTTGAAAAAGAGCTTGTACGGTTTAAAGCATGCTTCGAAACAATGGTACAAGAAATGTGAGTCTGTGATGAGGCAACAAGGCTACACGAAGACTAGTTGTGACCATTGTGGGTTTGGTCAATTGATGACCGAGATTTTGCGAAGATGCAAGTTTGAAGTTTGTTGTTCTCTTGCCGGAATGGCAAGATCCTCCACACAGTTGTAAGAGGGGAGATTTGTTGGGTTATGGCTCCCAACTTGTGGAAAAAAAGACCCATATATTATTGGCTCATTTATTTACTTAAATAGGTCAATAGAGAACCTATAAATACCTACCAAGAGTGTAGGAGCCGCAAATATTGAGAGAAGAGAGAGAGAAAAACGTGTAGAACGAATGAAGGGGAAAAAGAGTGTTCTCCAAGTTTCTGCACTGCGCAGTCTTGGGTTTTGTCTTGATCGGAGGTCCAAACGTTATCCAATCGGCTTGACATTTTAACTGGTGGTAGAAGACTCGTGGTTATTCATTCTGACTGAAGGAATTTGAATTTGAACGGTTAGATCTTCAGTTATAAATTTCCGAACGTGACTGCAGTTTCTTGAGATGTTTATTTCATCTATGCTGAAGTTGTATTGATTATCTAGTGCCTTCGTTGTGTTGTTAAGGATTAGATATCATTGTAAACTTCTTGGTTGTATTCTCTCCCTGGTGATAGTGGATTTGGTAGACCAGTGAGTCTCGTGTGTTTTATATCTCGTCACATTGAAGAGAGTTTTCCACGTAAAATCTTGGTGTTGATATTTTCAATTATCGCTTCTCATTATCATATTATTGATTTGTCCACATCATGCTATATATTGTGCTCCAATCATATTCTTGCTATTGCGGAGGTTTGTTTATCCGCTGCGCCTCAGAATTAGGCCATTCCTCCCAACATTCTTATATATGTATCTTTTAGCAATGTGTTCACTAAGTACCCCGTGCTCAACCCTGCATGTATTTCTAAATGTGCAGGTTGAAAAGTGATAAAATGGTGGCTGAGTGGAGTTGGTGGTTGTCTAATCTTGTAGGGTTTTCATGGCATGTGTCTTCGTACATATGACCATGTGGTTGTAATTCCTTCCGCTGGGCATGATTGTAGTATTTTGTACTTGATGGTTCATAAAAACAATGTTTAGTAACGAGTGACATGTGATAAACACTCTTTTGATCTTCACGATCTTTCGTTGCCTTGTGAAACACTTTTTATTAGCACTAAATAAACCCGCAAGTATACAGAGTAGATCTAACATAGCTAGAGGTCAGTATCGGGATATCGAACACGGGGAAAACAATCACAAATTAGCTACCTCCTACTAAGCTTCTTTCACTATTTGGAAAACCGAAGAATTTTTGGAATTTTGAAAATAAAAACAATTTAAAAGCAAGTACACAACTAATTGCAAGTAATTAAAGAGGTAAAATATGAGCGATAAGGGAATTCCAGGGATGTGCGTTCACAGTTATGGTTATACAAATTCCAACTACAATACCCTAGCACAGTCTTTACTTCGATAGAACGAGTCACATAAATTTTGCCCATGCGGCACAAGCGCAGATTACTAACACTACGGTTGTCAATCATAGATCCGTAACTCCCAAAAGCTCCTAAGACCCTCGTAAAGTCCAGACTCTCAATTAACAGTACCGTTTTAAGGGAAGCTAATTGTAGTGTCTACTAAGTGGACATAACTCGCCAACCTCCTCTCACGATTATGTAGCAAGTTATATTAAATCATCACAGAATGTGTCACTCAAACGTGAAGCATTATCCAACAACTTAGGGAAGAAACGAAGTAAAAACAAAATGGATATTAAATAGAAAACGGAATTGTATAACCAAAGTCGTTACTAACACATCCCTAGAATCCTATGAGTTTAGTTACACATAATTGAATAAGCTAAAAATATAGATTGTAGGAAAAACAAAATGAACATAAGTGCTAAAGCAAATAAAACCCAAAGGTTGAATCCTTGTAGCTCTTTGATGATCTCTTACTTCCTTCTTCAATCCCTTGCACTATGAAGAACTCTCAAATTTATGCTCTAGAATTAAATGGCAAAAAGAGGATCCTTAATGAAGAGGTTTGAGGGGGTATTTATAGGGGAAAATTCATCCATCAGCAAATAAGGCAAAAAATGGCTAAGTTTGGTAAATCTTGGGGAGGATGTAGGTAAATTCTGTGCGCCGCATTTTTCCAGCGGGCCGCTGCACCTTGGCCAGCGGTCGCTGCATGTTGATCTGTAGCATCTGCCTCTTGGGTAGCGGTCGCTACACTTCATCCTAGCGGTCTCTGGAAATCGTCTCGTAGCTTCTGGACCATTTGGAGCGGTCGTTGGGCGTGTTCTTTATTTCAGCACGTCTTTCTCCGGAGTGGGCCGCTACTGGCTCAGCGGTCGTTGGGCCCCAGCGGTCGCTGGCTGTGTTGCAGCGGACCGCTGGGCGTCTCGAAAGCACCAGATTTCCAAGTTCAACTTTTTGCTGCCTCTTTAGGCTCAAATATATACATTTCTCACAAAACACGTAAAAATACCAAAATAGATAAAAATATGCAAAATATGGACATGAATTGTGATTTTGACATTAAAAACGAACCAAATAAAGGCCTTAAAACAGTGCAAAATCCAAGCGTATCAACTCCCCCAAACTTATATTTTTGTTTGTCCTCAAACAAAAAAATAAAGACACAAGATAGACGTACAGAATGCACAGGGACTAGATGTCATAATTGCCTCAAAGTATGAAAAAGATAGATTAAGCATAAATTAACGCAATCAAATCAAGCAAGGTTTATTAGTGCACTTTCATTACTAACCTGTAGAACACCTTGAATTCGTGCGCTTTCATGTGGCAAACTTTTAAAGATGGGAAGTGATTTATCTCTCACTCTCAAAGTGTATAAAGATAATGTGTATAAGCCCTCAAATCATGCATCATGCAAAGTTTACCATATGCTTGCTCAAAGTCTAATCACTCCTCTACTAGATGTGATTAAGCATCAAAAGTCCGAAATGTCTTTATTTTTTGTTGTAATGTAGGCTCTTTGGTAGGTGATGATTATTTGGCTAAAAAGTGACTCAAAATATCCCAAATAGAGTTAAAATGACTCCACTTTTCTACAAACCTAAGACACTTCTAACACTTATTTTTCTACTTCTACTCACTTTCCAATCCTTTGATTTTTTTTTTATTCACAACTTTTCTTTTTCTTTTCTTCTTTTTTCATCACTTTCTTTCTTTTCTTTTCTTTTTCATAAGCATCCTTTCTAGATCAAGCACACATTTTGAATTTTCTTCTATTTCACAACTTGCACTTTTTCTATATTAAGCACACTACTTTTTATAACTTTCCTCCTTATCTCTCCAATTCTTTTACAAAAGATATTTTAAAACTATACTAACCAAGGAATTGTCCCAATTTATTTGGCTTCCGAAAAATAAGCTTAAAGTCTCAAAATTAGCTCCAAATGGAAAAAATTTAGAGGGTCGAAATTTTTTAGAATAAAAGTAGCTAAGAAAAGATGACCTAACATCCTTCTATCAATTTAAACACTATGTAAACTTAGGCAGACTAGGAGCAAGTTCTAGAAACATATACATGCATGCAGATAAATCACACAAGAAAGAAATTAGGCTCAAATCTCAGAAGGTATAAGCTATTCACTAATTATGCACTTTTTCACCAAACCATCAAATCAAAACGTCAAGTCATACTTAATCAAAGATGAAAGGAACTTCATATCATTGGCAACTCGGTCTAATGTGTCCCTAAGCATACGTGTTTCTAAGTTCTTCATGCTATGTTTATGACATGGATTCACCTTAGGTTTTTAAAATAACTTTTATCTTGTACTATTTATCAGTAATGACAACCATTGAAGGATGTCAACTATAAATAGTTGGCAAATCGTTTTTTTATTATTTCTACCCGATATGGTGCACTCTAAGGTTCTTGCAAGAATTGAATCAGCATCGATATCAATCTTGATTGCTTTACTAAACACTACAAGTCTATAAATAAGTCTAAACAAGTTATAACAAAATCACAGACAAATTAAACACAATCTTCATTTACCTTTTCAAATTTGAAGAGAATGGCATCCATAAAAATCACGGTATCTTTCTCACAATTTTTACATATTCAAATGCAAGGCTAGGATTTATCAAGGAGACCAAACGAGTTGTCTTCGTCCAGAGCAACTCCAACGAGCAAATCACGACCGCGGCGGAGCTACCGAATAGGAATGGTAATGGGAATGATACTGTGACGAAGCCGAAAGTAGATGACGACAAGCCGAAAGGGGATGACAATGAGAGTGATACTAAGAAGGACGAGCCGAAAGGGGATGATGACGGGCTGAAAGGGAAGGACGACGAGCCGGTTGAGGAAGTCGCGCCTATTGATGATGAGGAAGAACCGAAGGAGGATGACGGAAAGCTGAAAGTGGATGACGACAAGCCGAAAGGGGTTGACAATGAGAGTGATACTAAGAAGGACAAGCCAAAAGGGGTTGACAATGAGAGTGATACTAAGAAGGACGAGCCGAAAGGGGATGACGACGAGCCGAAAGGGGAGGACGACGAGTCGGTTGAGGAAGTCGCACTGATTGATGATGAGGAAGATCCGAAAGAGGATGACGGAAAGCCGAAAGGGGATGACAATGAGAGTGATACTAAGAAGGATGAGTCGAAAAGGGATGACAACGGGCCCAAAGGGGAGGACAACGAGCCAAATGAGGACGCCGCGCCGATTGATGATGAGGAAGAGCCGAAAGAGGATGACGGAAAGCCGAAAGTGGATCACGACAAGCCGAAAGGGGATGACAATGAGAGTGATACTAAGAAGGATGAGTCGAATGGGGATGACAAGGGGAGGACGACGAGCCGAATGAGGAAGTCGCGCCGAATGAAGATGACGAAGAGCCGAAAGAGGATAACGGAAAACCGAAAGGGGATGACAATGAGAGTGATACTAAGAAGGATGAGCCGAAAGAGGATGGCGATGGGCCGAAAGGGGAGGACAACGAGCCAAATGAGGACGTCGCGCCGATTGATGGTGAGGAAGAGCCGAAAGAGGATGACGGAAAGCCGAAAGTGGATGACGACAAGCCGAAAGGGGGTGACAATGAGAGTGATACTAAGAAGGATAACCGAAAGGGGATGACGACGAGCCGAAAAGGGAGGAAGACGAGCCGGTTGAGGACGTCGCTCTGATTGATGATGAGGAAGAGCCGAAAGAGGATGATGGAAAGCCGAAAGGGGATGAGAATGAGAATGATACTAAGAAGGATGAACCGAAAGGGGATGACGACGGGGCGAAAGGGGAGGACGACGAGCCGAATGAGGACGTCACGCTGATTGATGATGAGGAAGAGCCGAAAGAGGATGACAGAAAGCCGAAAGGGGATGACGACAAGCCGAAAGGGGATAACTATGAGTGATATTAAGAAGGATGAGCCGAATGGGGATGACGATAGGCCGAAAGGGGAGGACTACGGGCCGAATGACGACGTCGCGCCGATTGATGATTAGGAAGAGCCGAAAGAGGATGACGGAAAGTCGAAAGGGGATGACGACAAGCTGAAAGGGGATAACAATGAGAGTGATACTAAGAAGGATGAGCCAAAAGGGGATGACGACGGGCCGAAAGGGGATGACGACTAGCAGGTTGAGGAAGTCGCGCCGATTGATGATTAGGAAGAGCAGAAAGAGGATGACAGAAAGCCAAAAGAGGATGACAATGAGAGTGATACTAAGAAGGATGAGCCGAAAGGGGATGACGATGGGCTGAAAGGGGAGGACGACGAGCCGAATGAGGACGTCGCGCCGATTGATGATGAGGAAGAGCCGAAAGAGGATGACGGAAAGCCAAAATGGGATGACGACAAGCCGAAAGGGGATGACAATGAGAGTGATACTAAGAAGGACGAGCCGAAATGGGATGACAACGGGCTGAAAGGGGAGGACGACGAGCCAAATGAGGACGTCACGCCGATTGACGTTGAGGAAGAGCTGAAAGAGGATGACGGAAAGCATAAAGGGGATGACGACAAGCCGAAAGGGTATAACAATGAGAGTGATACTAAGAAGGATGAGCCGAAAGGGGATGACGACGGGCCGAAAGGGGCGGACGACGAGCCGAATGAGGAAGTCGTCCCGATTGATGATGAGGAAGAGCCGAAAGAGGATGACGGAAAGCCGAAAGTGGATGAGGACAAGCCGAAAGGGGATGAAAATGAGAGTGATAATAAGAAGGGATGGCAATGAGAGCCGAAAATTCATTATTCTCATATATCAAATAAATTATTGACCAATATCATATGTGAAAAAAAACATATTTTTCTTAGTTTCTCATATTGCTTAATTATGTCGATCATAAGTCATTAATACTTTTACCAACTACATTGAACAATTTGAAAAAAAAGTTGCCCTTATAAAGATTTGGATCGTATGGAATTCCTACTCTGTCGTAGAGAACTCTACTCCACACTTTGATAATCCTTTGACATGAAATAAACACAAAAATAGTTTCAACAAAGACATTTAAAGAAATCATATTATAAAAAGAAATTTTTCTTAGCTTCGAGAGATTGACACAAGGTCCACGAAACTATATAAGTTCACATGATGCTCGTTTTCAGGTAAACATTTTGGAACTTATTACATGACTGGATATCCATTCTTCATAGTTTAGAAAAAATCAATACCAACTGTAAATTGTGTTCTTCACAAAAATGTCTTGTCTATCTCTTCCATGTGATACAACAAATAGTACTAAATACTCGTATAATTAAACATTGATGTACTATGGATGACCACACTCTCTTGGATAACACAAGTTCATGATAATTCAAATTCAAATGCACTTTATAACCAAAACATCTCCTATTGTATCCATGAATGTCATGCCCAGCAGGAATCTATCCCCGCTCTGATACCATCGAAATGTCACATCCCAACCCCTCTAACTTATGTGCTTATAATAAACAAATACAGATTAGAGTAAATAAATCACATATTGATTACATCACAATCCAAATACTATAGTTACAAAATCCATCATTTATTAGCTTCCATCCAAATACTATAGTTCATTTATTAGCTTATTTACAAAATATTCTAAATCAGCACCCATAACCATAATCAGTTTCAATCCATATGCATATGCCTCTCTATTCAATTAATTATTCTGTGGCAAATCAAGTCTGGTATCTGCCTGAGATTCCTCTATGACCTGAAGGTCCCTCTGTACTTGGACTCAAAGGTTCCTCTGTATTGGACTCATAGGTCTCTCTATAATTTCAAATCTAGTGCAAGGCAATCACAGATCCTCTTTAGTCACATGATTCATGTACTTTCACTATGTTACAGACTCAATTCCCACATCGGTTGGGGTATATAGACTAAATGAGCTATCTCTTCTAACAGGCTAGTCTTTTGGGATGAGTTCTCCTGTTTGGTCTGTATCAATTGGTGCTTTCATTGAGAGCCCAAACGGCTTGGAGTGGTGGCCGGGCAACGAACTCGTCATGACCAACAAGTACGTTTGGGGCCGACTCGGAGTGGTGACCCATGGAGTGGTGGCCGGACAAAGAATCCGACGTGACCAACGAGAACTCAGAGTAGTGGCCTGGCAAAGAACCAGCCGTGACCAACAAGGACGTTGGCGCTTAAAGGAGGATCGAATGTTACGGACTCAATTTCCACATCGGTTGATGCAAAACGTATGGAGAAAACAGACTGAACGGAGAATTAATCAAAGAAACCCTAGTTTATGTGAAAAACGAAAATAATACTCTATTATTAATCAAAGTCTTTCTTTTAAGATCAACATGAGGCCTTTATATAGGCAAAGAGAAATTCTAAACTTATAGAAAATAAAACTAGAAGGAAAATAACTAAAAGGAAAATAAGCAAAAAAGAAAAATCTAACTTGGTAGAAGGAAAACAATTACTCCTAATATTTTTTCCTTCTACTAATTCTATTAACTAGGTAATAAATAAAATCAAAAATATAACTTGATTAGTCTCCAAGTTTTATCTTCCAATACTGCATCATCGGTTGTAAGAACAACTGATGTGTGGTATATAGACTAAATGAGTTCTCTCTCCTAACAGGATAGTCTTTTGGGATGAGTTCTCATGTTTGGTCTGTATCACACTATCATATGTAAAACATATCAATTGCACCACTCACATATCCATATCATATTGCACAAAATAATTCCAAATCATGCATAACTACCTTAGGCTCACATCATACAACCCAAATATTCATTCCAATCTAGTATATAGCAATCAATTGCGTAACATATGTAAAATTAAAAGTGTGATATATACACACCACCTTAATCCGACAAATAATTTAGCCGAGCTTCTGGTTCTACTCTCTACGTCTTTCAAAATTATTTTCTTTCTCATTTATCATATCACGTTTATATCCGCTGAAGAAAAAGTCTATCTCTTTGAGTCTAGCTAATCGTACTCTTGTGTGACCCTTCTCTCCCTCTTTCTTGTAACACATATTGATATTATATATATTTATTAATTTATCTAAAAGTTCAAGTCGGAAACTTTGTATAGCCTAATATTATTTATGAAGTGTCATCACAAAAGACTTCATATAATGCCACGTTTATACCACCACCCAAAGATTTATCTAAATTATAAAAAATGATACAACATTATAAAAATCTTTCAGAATGTTAAACAAATTGAAATACCCAATTCTCATTAAATACGCATATCCTAATGTACATATAAACTTGAATCCATGCATTATGTATCTTCTTTTATTTTTACCTATACTATCACTATCACTATCACATTTTCACACAATTATTTCACATGCACACACATATTCTAAATATATACACGTATATATATTTGTAAACTTTATATATATCTCACATACGTCCACACACTTTAACTTATGATTAGTTTAATTTATTATACTATATAAGTATATATATATATATATATATATCTTATGATTAAGCTAATTTAATTAGCTAATAAACTAAATTACAATGTTTAACGTAATTAATAACTTTAATAATTTTACGCATACAATAACCACTTTTATTTTAAAAGATAGTAAAATATACTAATATACAAATTGATGCATATATACTCGTAAAGAGTAGACTCGGCATATTATAAATTTCTGATCCGTTTTTCTTTTCATATTTAATCTGCCATTTTCAACTATGATATGCATGATTTATTTATTCAAAATTTAAATAGAGGTGGAGGCAATGTATATTCAATATTCATTTACTACTTGAATTGGCTGTAAAAAGTTTTATTGATATATTATTTGTACAAAAGATAATAATTGGGTTTGTGCTTTAACCTCAATTATTTTTTTCACTTGCAAAATTCTTTTCTTTTTTTTTAACTCATTCGCCGTTGTTGTTTCTTTCACTCTTGCCAAATTAGATTTATGTTTCTAATTTTTTCGATTCACATTTACAAAAATTCGAATTATGTTTTCAGTTCTTTTTTATATTCAAATATTGTTATTATTCATGAAATTGTATTTTTCTACACATGCATGCACGCACTAGTTGACTTATTTTTAGTGTGACATTAATCGTGTATGTTCACTGAAGTGGTCTGATCCTCTCACTCGACTCTAATGTCGAATGACTAGACTCAGGAGTAAGCAAGTGTGCACATATGAGAATTAATGCAAAGCTCGGTCCAGACACAACGCTCCTTAAATCCACTGGATCACTGGGTCCAGGAACTCAAGAGAACTACAGTGTTTTTGTCGTTGGACACACTCGACTCCCCTTCAAAAATAAATCCCTCAACCCGAATACTATGAATTAGTATAGGGAAGTGGGGTCGATCCCACAGAGATGGATTCGCAAAGTAGTGCTAAGAGACTATGGAAACAAACGGCTGCTGCCACGCAAAAGGGTTGAGATTTTAACTATCACTAGATCTAGGCAAGAAATGTAAACTCTAGACCTAGGACACAGAAAACTTACTGGAATCAGACATCAAATCCGAAAGACACAATTACTTCCTAGACTAAGTAAACAATTACCTAATCTAGCTAAACAGAAAGCAACTAACAGTGGGGACCATGTTTCTAGAAATAGCAAGTACGGTAAAAGCTGCAGACAACCAACCCATGAAATTTCCTAACCAACTCAGACGCGTAAATGCAGAAAACAGAGCATACTCCTGGATTCGAACAGAATATAGAAATTTGGACTCCGGAAACTTGCTACGAATCGGAAATACACCAGATCTACGTAAACTAGGCGAAATGAAATGAAAACACGTAAGCGCGACATAAAATTAAGCACTCCTGCTCAGAATCACGTCGGACGCTTAATCCACTCCGGATCCAAGCAATCCAAACTCAACAATCAACAAAATCAACTCCATAACTTCGATTCTAACAGATCTGCTCCGATCACCGCCAAATTCCAACAATCACGAACAACTCCACAACATTAACCAGACAAAACCCCGATTCATTCACAAACCAGCTCCATTCTCCCAGATTCAACCATTAACCTGCAATAATCCAGAAATCAACCAACTCCAACAATCCAACTCCAGAATTCAAGTAAACACAATCAAACAACAGTAACCATCACGATCGACGTAAACGAAAACGAAACTTGCATAAAAGTAAGAAATATCCAGAAACAAAAGAGGTCCGAGCTTCGAACAGCGAAGCTCGGCGAATTCAGCAGAAACGAAAGCGGAAAATAAATTGTTTCTTCGCCCTAAAAAGGACGGTGTTACAACCAGATCGAAAATGTATGAAAGCTAGAGGTGAACCCCCTAGTGTGCCCTGAATTTCCCACCGAAAGAACCCAAGAGTGTGAAGAGAATGGACTAAGCTACAGGCTGTTAGCAAGGTCTCCACCGAGAAGATCCCTCCAGCTTGCATGCTTCTTCCTTTTATAGATGCGGACATAGCCTTCTAGAGTCTTCGTAGAAATCCCTATTCTACCCTTCAACTCCGAGGCTTCCTCCGTCAAGCAATTTCCTTCATAATGTCCACTTTTTCGCCAGTTTCCTAGGACCATGCAAGCGTCCTCTTCTTTTCCTGGATCTAGCGAAAACTTCACACACCTGGCTTAAATCGTGCGTTAGACCCAGTAATTTCACGAAATAAAACCCCTAGACCGATGCATGAAATTAGCCTTATCAAACTGCTCACACTTAAACCATGCTTGTCCTCAAGTATGAAAGACAAGAAAATAGGAATAAGGCGAATTTCAATGCATGGTTACCAAGTAAAATCCTAAAAATGAAAACAAACTCCTAGACCTAAGCAACTACGGAATTGGAAAAGAAAACAACACAAAGAACAGAAACACAACAAAACAAACAAGCATGAACTAGTTTCGAATTTTAAGCTACTATCCCCACAAGTTTAAGTTCAATCTGATCGATTACAGTCTTCAAATCTTCCCCCTTCCTTCGTCTGCCTAAACGGTCCGTCAGTTTGTCAAGATAGCCTATCGATTTCCCATCTGTTAGGTTCGCTCGATCACTCATTCCTCACCAGGGATGCTAGGATCAAAACGCTCCACAGTTAAGGTTATACCACTGATGCGTCGGGTTATGACAGTTTTTCCCTTCTTACTTCTCATTTCCTATGAATTTCCCTGGGTCAGGCTACGATTTTTCTGCCCTTAAGGATTATAATTTTTTTTCCTCATTTTTCTGTATTATGACCCCTTTTCCCCTGGACTTCGTCCAGCTTATACCTCCGAATTTTTATTTTTTTTTCGTCCAGCTTATACCTCCGAATTTTTTTTTTTTTTCCAAACCTCCCCTGGACTTTGTCCAGCTTATACCTCCATTTCCTGGACTTCGTCCAGCTTATACCTTCTTAACCCATTTATTTTCTCCTTCATACTCTACTCCCTAAGCATCGAGTGGCAGCCCAATTTTCATGTTAGCACAAAAGGTGTTTAGGCTTATAACTCACTTTTATAGTAGGGCTGCACAGCTAGGTTATCTAAGGCATTTTCCATCGTCCTAACTTCATTCAGATCGCATTCGGCTTATTAAGGAAGAAGGTGTCAAAGTTGATCTGCTTTCTTTCTTCAATCACTCTTACTAAGGGAAACCTGCCTTATTATCTCACTAACTCATGCGAAACACACATCCTAAAGACTCTAAAACAGAAAAAAAAAACAGACACATACTTACTCCCCCCCTCCCACTTCACTCAAGCTTGTCCCCAAGCTATCCTAGTGAAGGGGGGAAAAGGAAGTAAGAACAGCAGACAACAAACAAAACATATGAACAAAACAAACTTCTCACACTTAGACCGAACATCGGGCTAAGTGGGAGAAGGCGCAACATACCAAACCAAGACATGCAAAACAAAAGCTCATTCTCACACTTAGACCAAAAAATGGGCTAAGTGTGGGAAGGTATAACACATATATACAAAGGAAGCATGCTGGCACATAAAAAACACAAACGAAAGAAAAACAAAAAGTAAAAGACATAAAAAAAAATAAGAATTACTTGGTTTTGGGGGATTTTAATTCGGGGTCTGGCCCCCGCGAGGGCCAGACTTTGGTGGCACTGTCTGCTGGGTCACCTTAGCTTTCTTTCGTGCCGGTGACTCCGGCATCTCCTTCTGATCTTCTGTGGGTCGGGGTACGGTTTTCTTCAAAATCACGAGCCTGGAGGAAGACGAGGTGGTCTGAGGCCTTTGGGCTTGTGGCGGCTTCTGCACAGCTAGACTCCCTTGACCCGGCGTCTTGGAACCGCCGCTAGGTTCAGGAAGTCCCGTCGGTGTCTCGGGGAACTTCGCTTGAAGCCACTTCGTCATCTTCATCATCAGTGTGACGCCCTCCGTCATCCGCTCAGTACATCTGGACGATGATACCACTAGATCAGAAATGCGCCCCTTGAGGGCCACCATTTCCTCCCGAACCTTCCCAACTTCCGTCCTTATTTCTTCCAGTTCCGTTCGTACTCCAGCGACTTCTTTCCTGACACTCTCAGCCTCGGCACTATTCTTCCCTTCTCTCCGCAGGGCCACAATCCCCTCCAAAACCATTTTCATTTCTGAACCCACCATTCTTGCATTCCACAGGCCCTCATCGTCCTCCGTTCGTGTCAGCAAACCCATCCGCAAGGTCCATTCCCGGATGCTCATCGTATGTTCCTCATTGAGAAGTCTGAAATTAATTGAGTCAGCATCCAAATCGGTAGTGGACTTAAATCGGAAGGTGGAAAAGAATTCTCGGGCCAGGTCAATCGGAACCTCGACAGTACTGTGCTTGAGCAACCAATCGAAGCCTATGGCGTCGATATAAGTCCTGAATTCACCGTTGCAAGCAATCTTCTTGAGCTCCGATGAGCTATACATCTTTCCAGACTTAGCGACCTTCCCCTCAGTACTCTTCTCTTTATAAATGGCCTTGCGTTTTTGGTCGTCAAACTTCCTCATTTCATCTAGCAAGCTGTTTGTTATCCACACTTCGGCTGGCTCAAAGTTGAGTTCCTCTTCTTGTTCTTCTTCCGAGTCGCTGGACTCAGAGGGGCTCTCGGTTTCTGCGGCAATGGCACCTTAGCTGCCGGCGGAAGTGTGGATTCAGTAGACTTCCCTCTTGCCTTCTTGGTCGAGGAAGGAGCAATTTGTTTCCCCTTCCTTTTCTTCTCAGCCACTTGGCGGCGTTTCTCCTTATCACTCTCCCCCCTGCCAGGTCTGGGAGAGTTCTCTTGTTCAGATGCTGCGGTCTCTAGACCTAGCAATTCTTCCTCCGTCAGCTCCACTGTTTCATCAATCTCATCAAGGAGGCTCCGGCGAGCCCGTCTCCTAGCATCTCTAGGATTTACCGGTGAGTCGGTCTCCTCTGGGATCTCGGTCAGATCCACAATCAAATCCACCCCAGCGTCTGCGGGTTCCTGGCCAACTTCAGAATCGAGGGCTTCTCCCTCCGTGGACAACAATGGGGTTGCCCCCGAAATATAAACAGGGGTCTCTACCCCCTCAAATCCTTCTCCGACGTGGGCCTCAGTACCCACCGGTTTCTCGGGGGTATCCCCCTCCACATTTTGTTCAGAATTTAGGGCCTCGTCGCCCTCATCTTTACCAACTATAGGGGCCTCCCCCCCCCACAAATTCTTTCAAAACAGGGGTTTCCCCCTCAGAAATACTAACATCAACAACAAAATCTTTGACTTCCCCAGACGGTTTCAGAACATCTCTCTCAACACATTCCTCACTGGCGAGTACGGGATTCACCCCCTCGGAAACACTAATCGAAATAAGGGTTTCCCCCTCAGTTGCAGAGTCTAACCTTGGTTCGTTCACAGCCAACAATTCCAACCCTGTGACCAGATCTGAGTCGTCTTCACGAACCCCTGTTGTGGGTGGTTCCGGACTGGTGGTCGTGGATTCTGGAACGTCCTCCGGTTGTGTGGTGGTCTCTGGAACAGCTGTCTCCTCTAGTACGGGAGTGGGTTTTGGAATGGCGATGACTTCTTGAACGATTTTAGGTTCGACGACGGGTTCTGAAACGGCCTCCGGTTGTGGTACACTAGAAGTCGGAGCAGCCTGTACGGATTTACCCATTGCGGTTGCAAACATGGCGAATGCCTCCATCGCCTTCTCCGCACCCCCGAATTTCTGGAATAGCTCGGCCATAAACGTTGCCGCACTTGAATCGGCGGATCCTGAGGTGTTCCCGGCACTTTGCTTGTTATCCATGGAGAACTCTGCAAAAATTTTTTACACAGACTTGGATGGAAAATACTTTGATTAGGGTTAGAAAAGAGAAAGCCTAGAGAGAATTTGAGGAATTTCGGATGTAGAGAGAGAGAGTGAATAAGTAAAATAAAAGGAGAACACGATTATTATCCGATAGGTATGGGCGAGGACGGTTTTTGTTGCAGGTAGTTTGCAGGCATGACGCTAGCGACCGTACGCCTCCCCATAAAGGTGTTTTTTGAAATCCGAGCCGGTGCCTACTCCCTCCAAAATTTTACTCCTCAATTCCCTGCCCAAGTAACTTCCTTCTGCAAAATCACACTTAGAGAAAAACATTAAACTAAAAATTGAAACGCCAGACTCCCCGGGTCTAGGGTATGACAGTATCAAAAACATTCCTAAAGGAGCCTGGTATTTCAAAAATATTTTTGGAAGATTGTTTGTTTTTGATTTGTTTGGGTTTTCTTGATTTACTAAAAGCGACTAAATATTTACAATTTATGTTCCAGTGTTCTCAAGATTCCCTAGACCAGGCCATGATAAAACTTCTTCGATACTGGACCTAGGAAATCTCCAAGAACACTCACTTCCCAGAATGATCAGGCGATATTAGGGAGTACGCGTAGTGGAACTTCGTCCACTACACACATCTCCGAGTTATCCCTAAATACCTTTACCCTATGGCCATTGACAAGAAATGGAGTAGAGTTTGAAAAACTTCCCTGGATTTCTACCGCTCCGTTCGCACGCAGACTCACAACAGTGTATGGTCCAGTCCATTTGGACTTCAGCTTACCGGGCATTAACTTGAGTCGGGACTGGAACAGGAGAACCTTCTGCCCCACTTGCAGTTCCTTGGTCCGGAGATTCTTATCATGCCACAACTTGGTCTTTTCCTTGTACCACATTGCTGACTCATAGGATTCAAGTCGCAATTCTTCCAACTCCTGGAGTTGCAGTTTCCTCTCTTCCTCACAAGCTTGAGGATTCATATTAATCTCCTTGACCGCCCAGTACGCCTTGTGCTCAATTCCCACCGGCAAGTGACACATCTTACCGAATACTAACCTGTAAGGAGACATTCCAATGGGCGTTTTATACGCTGTTCTGTATGCCCATAATGCATCATCAATTCTCTTGCTCCAGTCTTTCCTCGACGGATTCACCGTTTTTTCCAGGATCGCTTTGATTTCTCTGTTTGATATTTCTGCCTGGCCGTTAGATTGAGGATGATAAGGTGTAGACAATCTGTGGTGGACGCCATACTTTCTCATCAAAGCTTCAATAGTCCGGTTGCGGAAATGCGTCCCATTGTCAGATATTATAGCTCTGGGCACTCCGTACCGATTGAAGACATTAGCTCTAAGAAACTTCGATACCTCCTTGCTTCGCAAGATGTGGTCGCCTTGGCTTCTATCCATTTCGAAACATAATCCACTGCCACTAGTATGTATGTATTCCCGTATGAAGATGGAAATGGACCCATGAAGTCCATTCCCCAAACATCGAAAATTTCACAAACGATCACCGGGACTTGCGGCATTTCATCTCTTCTGGAGATTCCCCCAGTCTGTTGACACCTCTCACAATTCTGACAAAACTCGAACGCATCCTTATGCAATGTAGGCCAGTAAAAACCACTATCTAACACCTTCCTTGCGGTCTTCCTAGGTCCAAAGTGACCTCCACATGCTAGAGCATGGCAATGATTCAGCACATCCCTCTGTTCCCACTCCGGAATACACCTCCGGATTACTTGGTCGGCTCCCATTCGCCACAAATACGGGTCATCCCAGAAATAGTACTTGGCCTCGCTCTTCAATTTCATCTTCTGGGCCCGGGAAATTACTTGCGAACTGGGCACCTCTCCAGTGACTAAGTAATTTGCCAGGTCAGCGAACCATGGCTCAGCGTTTTGATGACATTTCCCTTTTTCGGCATCCCCTGGACCTGTTAACACCATAATCTCTTCCCAGCTGATAGGTCGAGGAAATTTTTTCACGTAGTACAAATGTTCCTCTGGGAATGCATCCGGTATTGCTTCCTCGGTCTCCCCTTGAAATATCCTGCTCAGATGATCGGCTACTTTATTTTCTGTTCCCTTTTTGTCTCTGACTTCCCAATCGAATTCCTGCAAAAGCAACACCCATCGGATTAATCTCGGCTTGGATTCTTTCTTTGCCAACAGTACTTTATAGCCGCGTGGTCGGTGAAGACTATCACCCTCGACCCAAGCAAGTACGGGCGAAATTTCTCAAATGAGTATACTACCGCCAGCATTTCTTTTTCAGTAGTGTCATAATTTCTCTGAGCTTGATTCAGCGTTTTTGAAGCATAAAAGATCACATAGCTTTTCCCATCAACTCTTTGACCTAGCACCGCTCCCACCGCATAATCGCTTGCGTCACACATAATCTCAAAGGGTAGATTCCAGTCGGGCGCTCTAATAATAGGCGCAGATACTAGCCTGTCTTTTAACAACTGAAAAGCCTTTTTGCATTCCTCATCAAAGACAAAATCAACATCGTTATGCAACAAGTGGGTGAGTGGCTGAGCAATTTTTGCGAAATCTTTTATGAACCTCCTATAGAATCCGGCATGCCCTAGGAATCCTCTCACCTCCTTCTGATTCGTCGGGTAAGGCAGTTTTGAGATCACCTCAATCTTTGCCTGGTCTACCTGTATACCTCTTTCCGAGACTACGTGCCCTAGGACAATTCCCTCAGGGACCATAAAGTGGCATTTCTCGAAGTTTAAAACCAAATGTTTTTCCTGGCACCTTCTCAATACTATATCCAAACTAGCCAAACATGAGTCAAATGAATTCCCGTACACAGTGAAGTCGTCCATAAAAATCTCGATGCAGTCCTCCAAGAGATCCGAGAAGATACTCATCATACACCGCTGAAAAGTGCCTGGCGCATTGCACAGGCCAAACGGCATCCTCCTGTAAGCATACGTGCCGAAAGGACACGTGAAAGTTGTCTTCTCCTGGTCCTCGGGATCCACATAGATTTGAAAATACCCACTATACCCGTCTAGGAAACAGAAGTATTGCTTGCCCGCTAGCCTCTCCAGCATCTGGTCAATGAAAGGTAGAGGGAAATGGTCTTTCTTGGTCGCTTCATTTAACTTCCTATAATCGATGCACATCCTCCACCCAGTGACTAGTCTGGTGGGCACCAATTCATTCTTGTCGTTCTTGACCACCTGTATTCCTGACTTCTTGGGTACCATATGGACTGGACTCACCCATTCACTGTCTGGTATGGAATAAATGATTCCTAGGGAGAGTAGTTTCAATACTTCCTTCAGCACTTCCTCCCTCATGTTAGGATTCAATTTGCGTTGAGGATCTCTGCAGGCTTTTGCTCCTTCCTCCAAGCGGATGTGATGCATGCACAAATCTGGACTAATTCCTACCAGGTCAGAGAGTGTCCACCCAATAGCCTTCTTGTTTCTTCGGATTACCTTCAGCAGTTCCTCTTCCTGTCCCTTGGTCAAGCTGCTGTTGATAATCACAGGGAAAGTTTCATTTTCCTCTAAATAAGCATACTTTAGGCCTGGTGGAAGTGTTTTCAACTCTTTCTTGGGAACGTCTTTTTCCTGGGGCAAGGGATTTTTCTCTGTTGTTTCGGTTGTCATTCCCTTCCTCGACCCAGCAGAACCTTCCACACTCGCCACATAAGGTGTATTCCTTGACCTAGCTAGCTCCGGATTTGCACAGAATTCCAGAATTGCTTCAGCTAACTCCTCATCAGATAACTCACTTGTGTTCATTGCTTGACACCAACTGGCCACTTCTCTATCAATGGCATGACTCATCTCGGAGTTCTCAATCTGTTCCTGCATTAATTCCGTCTCAAGGTATTCTTGGACCAAAGGGTTAATAACATCTATAGCATGCAAATTTTCAACGTCAAGAGGTTTCTTCATTGCCTCATCAATGCTGAATGTGTATTTCTCCCCATTATAATCAAGGCAAATTGTTCCATCAAAAACATCAATGATAGTCTTAGCGGTACGTAGGAAGGGTCTCCCTAAAAGTACTCCGCCCGACTCTGCAGACTCATTATCACTCATCTTAATCACATGGAAATCAGCAGGGTACAAGAAGTCATGTACCTTGACTATCACATTCTCAAGCACCCCTTCAGGACAGATGCATGACCTGTCCGCCAGTTGAATCACTACCTTCGTGTCTACCATGCCTACCCCCACTAATTTCTTGTATATGGAAAGTGGTAACACATTTATCGACGCACCCAAATCACACATAGCATGCTCGATTTTCACGTCACCAATAGAGATGGGTAAGGTGAACATACCTGGGTCATTGCATTTTGAAGGCATCTTCCTCTTCTGAATCACTGCGGAGACGTTCTCGCCTATCAGAATTTTCCCACTGGGTCTAGCCTTCCCAGCTATAAATTCCTTGATGAACTTGCTAAAGACTGGCATCTTCAGGGCCTGTAAGAATGGCAGATTGATCTCCAACTTCCCAAAAATGTCCATGAAGTCCACCGGCTCTTCCTTTTGCTTCTTGGCTTCCCCTCGGCTTGGAAAGGGTTTCGGTCGCTTTCCTGCTCCGGTAGAACTTTCAGCTGATAACTCTCCAGTTTCTTTTCCCACTGCCTCATCTTCCAACTCCGGCTCTGGATCGAGGAAGAATGATTCAGTTGATCTAGGCAAAGGTTTCTCTAAATCTCCTGTCTTAAGGTCATCCTTGACCAAGGGAATACTCCCCCCCAAGTGTCTTGGCCTAGGAATTGTATCCTCTTCTTCCCTGTCTTCTTTGGGATCTGTCACCTCCTTTGTTCTTACCACTGGCCCATCATACCCTTTCCCGGATCTCAAGGTAATCTGACTTATATTAGCTCTATCAGGTGGCCTTACTGAGGCAGGAATTTTGCCCTCGTTTCCCCGCATATCACTCAAGGAAGTAGCTATTTGTGACAGTTGCTTTGCCAGCATATCCATCGCTGCCTTCTGTTCCTGTTGAGCATCTTGAAGCTTGTGCACTACGTCATTGTTCAATTGCAGGTTGTTTCATATGTTGCTGAGAACTGACGAGGTCGTGCACCATATCATCGATACTCTTTGGTGGTTTCGGGGGTTGACTGGGCCCTGGCCCTATACTCAGAGTTGGTCCACTTGCTTGATTCTGACGAGCGTTTCCTTGACCGCCTGAAGAGTTATTGTATTGATTTCCTTGGCCCTGGTAATTGTTCTGAAAATTCCTTGGTGTGGGGGTACATAAGAGTTCCCCTGATTGCTCTGATTCCTGTTTCCCCAGCTCGAGTGGTCTCCTTGGTTCCGATTAATCCAGTTGCCCTGCCCTCTTGATTCCTTCCTGACCAGTTACCTTGTCTTCGGCTGAGGTGCAAACTGCTGACTTTGTTGT
>NW_024598661.1:0-57944 GCF_004379255.2 Salvia splendens
TAAACCTAACATATATCATTTATCATTTATTCAGTCAGTCAAAAAGTATCAATTTATCAACTCAGAGTATCATTCTATCGGCAAAACTATCATTCTATGCAATAAACCTAACATATATCATTTTATCATTTTATCAGTCAGTCAAAAGTATCATTTTATCAACTCAGAGTATCATTCTATCGGCAAAACTATCATTCTATGCAATAAACCTAACATATATCATTTTATCATTTTATCAGTCAGTCAAAAGTATCATTTTATCAACTCAGAGTATCATTCTATCCGGCAAAACTATCATTCTATGCAATAAACCTAACATATATCATTTTATCATTTTATCAGTCAGTCAAAAAGTATCATTTTATCAACTCAGAGTATCATTCTATCCGGCAAAACTATCATTCTATGCAATAAACCTAACATATATCATTTTATCAGTCAGTCAAAAAGTATCATTTTATCAACTCAGAGTATCATTCTATCCGGCAAAACTATCATTCTATGCAATAAACCTAACATATATCATTTTATCATTTTATCAGTCAGTCAAAAAGTATCATTTTATCAACTCAGAGTATCATTCTATCCGGCAAAACTATCATTCTATGCAATAAACCTAACATATATCATTTTATCATTTTATCAGTCAGTCAAAAAGTATCATTTTATCAACTCAGAGTATCATTCTATCCGGCAAAACTATCATTCTATGCAATAAACCTAACATATATCATTTTATCAGTCAGTCAAAAAGTATCATTTTATCAACTCAGAGTATCATTCTATCCGGCAAAACTATCATTCTATGCAATAAACCTAACATATATCATTTTATCATTTTATCAGTCAGTCAAAAAGTATCATTTTATCAACTCAGAGTATCATTCTATCCGGCAAAACTATCATTCTATGCAATAAACCTAACATATATCATATCATTTTATCAGTCAGTCAAAAAGTATCATTTTATCAACTCAGAGTATCATTCTATCCGGCAAAACTATCATTCTATGCAATAAACCTAACATATATCATTTTATCATTTTATCAGTCAGTCAAAAAGTATCATTTTATCAACTCAGAGTATCATTCTATCCGGCAAAACTATCATTCTATGCAATAAACCTAACATATATCATTTTATCAGTCAGTCAAAAAGTATCATTTTATCAACTCAGAGTATCATTCTATCCGGCAAAACTATCATTCTATGCAATAAACCTAACATATATCATTTTATCATTTTATCAGTCAGTCAAAAAGTATCATTTTATCAACTCAGAGTATCATTCTATCCGGCAAAACTATCATTCTATGCAATAAACCTAACATATATCATTTTATCATTTTATCAGTCAGTCAAAAAGTATCATTTTATCAACTCAGAGTATCATTCTATCCGGCAAAACTATCATTCTATGCAATAAACCTAACATATATCATTTTATCAGTCAGTCAAAAAGTATCATTTTATCAACTCAGAGTATCATTCTATCCGGCAAAACTATCATTCTATGCAATAAACCTAACATATATCATTTTATCAGTCAGTCAAAAAGTATCATTTTATCAACTCAGAGTATCATTCTATCCGGCAAAACTATCATTCTATGCAATAAACCTAACATATATCATTTTATCATTTTATCAGTCAGTCAAAAAGTATCATTTTATCAACTCAGAGTATCATTCTATCCGGCAAAACTATCATTCTATGCAATAAACCTAACATATATCATTTTATCAGTCAGTCAAAAAGTATCATTTTATCAACTCAGAGTATCATTCTATCCGGCAAAACTATCATTCTATGCAATAAACCTAACATATATCATTTTATCATTTTATCAGTCAGTCAAAAAGTATCATTTTATCAACTCAGAGTATCATTCTATCCGGCAAAACTATCATTCTATGCAATAAACCTAACATATATCATTTTATCAGTCAGTCAAAAAGTATCATTTTATCAACTCAGAGTATCATTCTATCCGGCAAAACTATCATTCTATGCAATAAACCTAACATATATCATTTTATCATTTTATCAGTCAGTCAAAAAGTATCATTTTATCAACTCAGAGTATCATTCTATCCGGCAAAACTATCATTCTATGCAATAAACCTAACATATATCATTTTATCAGTCAGTCAAAAAGTATCATTTTATCAACTCAGAGTATCATTCTATCCGGCAAAACTATCATTCTATGCAATAAACCTAACATATATCATTTTATCATTTTATCAGTCAGTCAAAAAGTATCATTTTATCAACTCAGAGTATCATTCTATCCGGCAAAACTATCATTCTATGCAATAAACCTAACATATATCATTTTATCATTTTATCAGTCAGTCAAAAAGTATCATTTTATCAACTCAGAGTATCATTCTATCCGGCAAAACTATCATTCTATGCAATAAACCTAACATATATCATTTTATCATTTTATCAGTCAGTCAAAAAGTATCATTTTATCAACTCAGAGTATCATTCTATCCGGCAAAACTATCATTCTATGCAATAAACCTAACATATATCATTTTATCAGTCAGTCAAAAAGTATCATTTTATCAACTCAGAGTATCATTCTATCCGGCAAAACTATCATTCTATGCAATAAACCTAACATATATCATTTTTCATCAGTCAGTCAAAAAGTATCATTTTATCAACTCAGAGTATCATTCTATCCGGCAAAACTATCATTCTATGCAATAAACCTAACATATATCATTTTATCATTTTATCAGTCAGTCAAAAAGTATCATTTTATCAACTCAGAGTATCATTCTATCCGGCAAAACTATCATTCTATGCAATAAACCTAACATATATCATTTTATCAGTCAGTCAAAAAGTATCATTTTATCAACTCAGAGTATCATTCTATCCGGCAAAACTATCATTCTATGCAATAAACCTAACATATATCATTTTATCATTTTATCAGTCAGTCAAAAAGTATCATTTTATCAACTCAGAGTATCATTCTATCCGGCAAAACTATCATTCTATGCAATAAACCTAACATATATCATTTTATCAGTCAGTCAAAAAGTATCATTTTATCAACTCAGAGTATAATTCTATCCGGCAAAACTATCATTCTATGCAATAAACCTAACATTTATCATTTTATCAGTCAGTCAAAAAGTATTATTTTATCAACTCAGAGTATCATTCTATCCGGCAAAACTATCATTCTATGCAATAAACCTAACATATATCATTTTATCATTTTATCAGTCAGTCAAAAAGTATCATTTTATCAACTCAGAGTATCATTCTATCCGGCAAAACTATCATTCTATGCAATAAACCTAACATATATCATTTTATCATTTTATCAGTCAGTCAAAAAGTATCATTTTATCAACTCAGAGTATCATTCTATCCGGCAAAACTATCATTCTATGCAATAAATCTAACATATATCATTTTATCATTTTATCAGTCAGTCAGAAGCATCATTTTATCAACTCAGAGTATCATTCTATCCGGCAAAACTATCATTCTATGCAATTAACCTAACATATATCATTTTATCATTATTATCAGTTAGTCAAAAGTATCATTTTATCAACTCAGAGTATCATTCTATCCTGCAAAACTATCATTCTATGCAATAAACCTAACATATATCATTTTATCAGTCAGTCAAAAGTATCATTTTATCAACTCAGAGTATCATTCTATCCGGCAAAACTATCATTCTATGCAATTAACCTAACATATATCATTTTATCATTATTATCAGTTAGTCAAAAGTATCATTTTATCAACTCAGATTATCATTCTGTCCGGCAAAACTATCATTCTATGAAATAAACCTAACATATATCATTTTATCATTTTATCAGTCAGTCAAAAGTATCATTTTATCAACTCAGAGTATCATTCTATCCGGCAAAACTATCATTCTATGCAATAAACCTAACATATATCATTTTATCATTTTACCATTTTATCAGTCAGTCAAAAGTAGCATTTTATCAACTCAGAGTATCATTCTATCCGGCAAAACTATCATTCTATGCAATAAACCTAACATATATCATTTTATCATTTTATCAGTCAGTCAAAAGTATCATTTTATCAACTCAGAGTATCATTCTATCCGGCAAACTATCATTCTATGCAATAAACCTAACATATATCATTTATCATTTATAGTTAGTCAAAAAGTATCATTTTATCAACTCAGAGTATCATTCTATCCGGCAAAACTATCATTCTATGACAATAAACCTAACATATATCATTTTATCATTTTATCAGTCAGTCAAAAGTATCATTTTATCAACTCAGAGTATCATTCTATCCGGCAAAACTATCATTCTATGCAATAACCTAACATATATCATTTTATCATTTTATCAGTCAGTCAAAAGTATCATTTTATCAACTCAGAGTATCATTCTATCCGGCAAAACTATCATTCTATGCAATAAACCTAACATATATTTTATCATTTTATCAGTCAGTCAAAAGTATCATTTTATCAACTCAGAGTATCATTCTATCCGGCAAAACTATCATTCTATGCAATAAACCTAAATATATCATTTTATCATTTTATTAGTTAGTCAAAAAGTATCATTTTATCAACTCAGAGTATCATTCTATCCGGCAAAACTATCATTCTATGTAATAAACCTAACATATATCATTTTATCAGTCAGTCAAAAGTATCATTTTATCAACTCAGAGTATCATTCTATCTGGCAAAAACTATCATTCATATGCCATAAACCTAACATATATCATTTTATCATTTTATCGTCAGTCAAAAGTTATCATTTTATCAACTCAGAGTATCATTCTAACCGGCTAAACTATCATTTCTATGCAATAAACCTAAACATATATCATTTTATCATTTTATCAGTCAGTCAAAAGTATCATTTATCAACTCAGAGTATCATTCTATCCGGCAAAACTATCATTCTATGCAATAAACCTAACATATATCATTTTATCATTTTATCAGTCAGTCAACAAGTATCATTTTATCAACTCAGAGTATCATTCTATCCGGCAAAACTATCATTCTATGCAATAAACCTAACATATACCATTTTATCATTTTATTAGTTAGTCAAAAAGTATCATTTTATCAACTCAGAGTATCATTCTATCCGGCAAAACTATCATTCTATGCAATAAACCTAACATATACCATTTTATCATTTTATAGTAGTCAAAAAGTATCATTTTATCAACTCAGAGTATCATTCTATCCGGCAAAACTATCATTCTATGCAATAAACCTAACATATATCATTTTATCATTTTATCAGTCAGTCAAAAAGTATCATTTTATCAACTCAGAGTATCATTCTATCCGGCTAAACTATCATTCTATGCAATAACCTAACATATATCATTTTATCATTTTATTAGTTAGTCAAAAAGTATCATTTTATCAACTCAGAGTATCATTCTATCCGGCAAAACTATCATTCTATGCAATAAACCTAACATATATCATTTTATCAGTCAGTCAAAAAGTATCATTTTATCAACTCAGAGTATCATTCTATCCGGCAAACTATCATTCTATGCAATAAACCTAACATATATCATTTTATCATTTTATCAGTCAGTCAAAAAGTATCATTTTATCAACTCAGAGTATCATTCTATCCGGCAAACTATCATTCTATGCAATAAACCTAACATATATCATTTTATCATTTTATCAGTCAGTCAAAAGTATCATTTTATCAACTCAGAGTATCATTCTATCCGGCAAAACTATCATTCTATGCAATAAACCTAACATATATCATTTTATCATTTTATCAGTCAGTCAAAAAGTATCATTTTATCAACTCAGAGTATCATTCTATCCGGCAAAACTATCATTCTATGCAATAAACCTAACATATATCATTTTATCATTTTATCAGTCAGTCAAAAAGTATCATTTTATCAACTCAGAGTATCATTCTATCCGGCAAAACTATCATTCTATGCAATAAACCTAACATATATCATTTTATCAATCAGTCAAAAAGTATCATTTTATCAACTCAGAGTATCACTCTATACGGCAAAACTATCATTCTACGCAATAAACCTAACATATATCATTTTATCATTTTATCAGTCAGTCAAAAAGTATCATTTTATCAACTCAGAGTATCATTCTATCCGGCTAAACTATCATTCTATGCAATAAACCTAACATATATCATTTTATCATTTTATCAGTCAGTCAAAAAGTATCATTTTATCAACTCAGAGTATCACTCTATCCGGCTAAACTCTCATTCTATGCAATAAACCTAACATATATCATTTTATCATTTTATTAGTTAGTCAAAAAGTATCATTTTATCAACTCAGAGTATCATTCTATCCGGCAAAACTATCATTCTATGCAATAAACCTAACATATATCATTTTATCAGTCAGTCAAAAAGTATCATTTTATCAACTTAGAGTATCATTCTATCCGGCTAAACTATCATTCTATGCAATAAACCTAACATTTATCATTTTATCAGTCAGTCAAAAAGTATCATTTTATCAACTCAGAGTATCATTCTATACGGCAAAACTATCATTCTATGCAATAAACCTAACATATATCATTTTATCATTTTATCAGTCAGTCAAAAAGTATCATTTTATCAACTCAGAGTATCATTATATCCGGCAAAACTATCATTCTATGCAATAAACCTAACATATATCATTTTATCATTTTATCAGTCAGTCAAAAAGTATCATTTTATCAACTCAGAGTATCATTCTATCCGGCTAAACTATCATTCTATGCAATAAACCTAACATATATCATTTTATCATTTTATTAGTTAGTCAAAAAGTATCATTTTATCAACTCAGAGTATCATTCTATCCGGCAAAACTATCATTCTATGCAATAAACCTAACATATATCATTTTATCATTTTATCAGTCAGTCAAAAAGTATCATTTTATCAACTCAGAGTATCATTCTATCCGACTAAACTATCATTCTATGCAATAAACCTAACATATATCATTTTATCATTTTATTAGTTAGTCAAAAAGTATCATTTTATCAACTCAGAGTATCATTCTATCTGGCAAAACTATCATTCTATGTAATAAACCTAACATATATCATTTTATCAGTCAGTCAAAAAGTATCATTTTATCAACTCAGAGTATCATTCTATCCGGCAAAACTATCATTCTATGCAATAAACCTAACATATATCATTTTATCATTTTATCAGTCAGTCAAAAAGTATCATTTTATCAACTCAGAGTATCATTCTAACCGGCTAAACTATCATTCTATGCAATAAACCTAACATATATCATTTTATCATTTTATCAGTCAGTCAAAAAGTATCATTTTATCAACTCAGAGTATCATTCTATCCGGCTAAACTATCATTCTATGCAATAAACCTAACATATATCATTTTATCATTTTATCAGTCAGTCAAAAAGTATCATTTTATCAACTCAGAGTATCATTCTATCCGGCAAAACTATCATTCTATGCAATAAACCTAACATATACCATTTTATCAGTCAGTCAAAAAGTATCATTTAATCAACTCAGAGTATCATTCTATTCGGCAAAACTATCATTCTATGCAATAAACCTAACATATATCATTTTATCAGTCAGTCAAAAAGTATCATTTTATCAACTCAGAGTATCATTCAATCCGGCAAAACTATCATTCTATGCAATAAACCTAACATATATCATTTTATCATTTTATCAGTCAGTCAAAAAGTATCATTTTATCAACTCAGAGTATCATTCTATCCGGCAAAACTATCATTCTATGCAATAAACCTAACATATATCATTTTATCAGTCAGTCAAAAAGTATCATTTTATCAACTCATAGTATCATTCTATACGGCAAAACTATCATTCTATGCAATAAACCTAACATATATCATTTTATCATTTTATTAGTTAGTCAAAAAGTATCATTTTATCAACTCAGAGTATCATTCTATCCGGCAAAACTATCATTCTATGCAATAAACCTAACATATATCATTTTATCAGTCAGTCAAAAAGTATCATTTTATCAACTTAGAGTATCATTCTATCCGGCTAAACTATCATTCTATGCAATAAACCTAACATTTATCATTTTATCAGTCAGTCAAAAAGTATCATTTTATCAACTCAGAGTATCATTCTATACGGCAAAACTATCATTCTATGCAATAAACCTAACATATATCATTTTATCATTTTATCAGTCAGTCAAAAAGTATCATTTTATCAACTCAGAGTATCATTATATCCGGCAAAACTATCATTCTATGCAATAAACCTAACATATATCATTTTATCATTTTATCAGTCAGTCAAAAAGTATCATTTTATCAACTCAGAGTATCATTCTATCCGGCTAAACTATCATTCTATGCAATAAACCTAACATATATCATTTTATCATTTTATAGTTAGTCAAAAGTATCATTTTATCAACTCAGAGTATCATTCTATCCGGCAAAACTATCATTCTATGCAATAAACCTAACATATATCATTTTATCATTTTATCAGTCAGTCAAAAAGTATCATTTTATCAACTCAGAGTATCATTCTATCCGGACAAAACTATCATTCTATGCAACAAACCTAACATATATCATTTTATCATTTTATTAGTTAGTCAAAAAGTATCATTTTATCAACTCAGAGTATCATTCTATCCGGCAAAACTATCATTCTATGTAATAAACCTAACATATATCATTTTATCAGTCAGTCAAAAAGTATCATTTTATCAACTCAGAGTATCATTCTATCCGGCAAAACTATCATTCTATGCAATAAACCTAACATATATCATTTTATCATTTTATCAGTCAGTCAAAAAGTATCATTTTATCAACTCAGAGTATCATTCTATCCGGCTAAACTATCATTCTATGCAATAAACCTAACATATATCATTTTATCATTTTATCAGTCAGTCAAAAGTATCATTTTATCAACTCAGAGTATCATTCTATCCGGCTAAACTATCATTCTATGCAATAAACCTAACATATATCATTTTATCATTTTATCAGTCAGTCAAAAAGTATCATTTTATCAACTCAGAGTATCATTCTATCCGGCAAAACTATCATTCTATGCAATAAACCTAACATATACCATTTTATCAGTCAGTCAAAAAGTATCATTTAATCAACTCAGAGTATCATTCTATCCGGCAAAACTATCATTCTATGCAATAAACCTAACATATATCATTTTATCAGTCAGTCAAAAAGTATCATTTTATCAACTCAGAGTATCATTCTATCCGGCTAAACTATCAAACCTAACATATATCATTTTATCCTTTTATTAGTTAGTCAAAAAGTATCATTTTATCAACTCAGAGTATCATTCTATCCGGCAAAACTATCATTCTATGCAATAAACCTAACATATATCATTTTATCATTTATTCAGTCAGTCAAAAAGTATCATTTTATCAACTTAGAGTATCATTCTATCCGGCTAAACTATCATTCTATGCAATAAACCTAACATTTATCATTTTATCATTTTATCAGTCAGTCAAAAAGTATCATTTTATCAACTCAGAGTATCATTCTATCCGGCAAAACTATCATTCTATGCAATAAACCTAACATATATCATTTTATCATTTTATCAGTCAGTCAAAAAGTATCATTTTATCAACTTAGAGTATCATTATATCCGGCAAAACTATCATTCTATGCAAATAAACCTAACATATATCATTTTATCATTTTATCAGTCAGTCAAAAGTATCATTTTATCACTCAGAGTATCATTCTATCCGGCTAAACTATCATTCTATGCAATAAACCTAACATATATCATTTATCATTTTATTAGTTAGTCAAAAGTATCATTTTATCAACTCAGAGTATCATTCTATCCGGCCCTAAACTATCATTCTATGCAATAAACCTAACATATATCATTTTATCATTTTATCAGTGAGTCAAAAAGTATCATTTTATCAACTCAGAGTATCATTCTATTCGGCTAAACTATCATTCTATGCAATAAACCTAACATATATCATTTTATCATTTTATTAGTTAGTCAAAAAGTATCATTTTATCAACTCAGAGTATCATCTATCCGGCTAAACTATCATTCTATGCCATAAACCTAAAATATATCATTTTATCATTTTATTAGTTAGTCAAAAAGTATCATTTTATCAACTCAGAGTATCATTCTATCCGGCAAAACTATCATTCTATGCAATAAACCTAACAATATCATTTTATCATTTATCAGTCAGTCAAAAAGTATCATTTTTATCAACTCAGAGTATCATTCTATCCGACTAAACTATCATTCTATGCAATAAACCTAACATATATCATTTATCATTTATTAGTTAGTCAAAAAGTATCATTTTATCAACTCAGAGTATCATTCTATCCGGCAAAACTATCATTCTATGTAATAAACCTAACATATATCATTTTATCAGTCAGTCAAAAAGTATCATTTTATCAACTCAGAGTATCATTCTATCCGGCAAAACTATCATTCTATGCAATAAACCTAACATATATCATTTTATCATTTTATCAGTCAGTCAAAAAGTATCATTTTATCAACTCAGAGTATCATTCTAACCGGCTAAACTATCATTCTATGCAATAAACCTAACATATATCATTTTATCATTTTATCAGTCAGTCAAAAAGTATCATTTTATCAACTTAGAGTATCATTCTATCCGGCTAAACTATCATTCTATGCAATAAACCTAACATATATCATTTTATCATTTTATCAGTCAGTCAAAAAGTATCATTTTATCAACTCAGAGTATCATTCTATCCGGCAAAACTATCATTCTATGCAATAAACCTAACATATACCATTTTATCAGTCAGTCAAAAAGTATCATTTAATCAACTCAGAGTATCATTCTATCCGGCAAAACTATCATTCTATGCAATAAACCTAACATATATCATTTTTTCAGTCAGTCAAAAAGTATCATTTTATCAACTCAGAGTATCATTCTATCCGGCTAAACTATCAAACCTAACATATATCATTTTATCCTTTTATTAGTTAGTCAAAAAGTATCATTTTATCAACTCAGAGTATCATTCTATCCGGCAAAACTATCATTCTATGCAATAAACCTAACATATATCATTTTATCATTTTATCAGTCAGTCAAAAAGTATCATTTTATCAACTTAGAGTATCATTCTATCCGGCTAAACTATCATTCTATGCAATAAACCTAACATTTATCATTTTATCATTTTATCAGTCAGTCAAAAAGTATCATTTTATCAACTCAGAGTATCATTCTATCCGGCAAAACTATCATTCTATGCAATAAACCTAACATATATCATTTTATCATTTTATCAGTCAGTCAAAAAGTATCATTTTATCAACTTAGAGTATCATTATATCCGGCAAAACTATCATTCTATGCAATAAACCTAACATATATCATTTTATCATTTTATCAGTTAGTCAAAAAGTATCATTTTATCAACTCAGAGTATCATTCTATCCGGCTAAACTATCATTCTATGCAATAAACCTAACATATATCATTTTATCATTTTATTAGTTAGTCAAAAAGTATCATTTTATCAACTCAGAGTATCATTCTATCCGGCTAAACTATCATTCTATGCAATAAACCTAACATATATCATTTTATCATTTTATCAGTCAGTCAAAAAGTATCATTTTATCAACTCAGAGTATCATTCTATTCGGCTAAACTATCATTCTATGCAATAAACCTAACATATATCATTTTATCATTTTATTAGTTAGTCAAAAAGTATCATTTTATCAACTCAGAGTATCATTCTATCCGGCAAAACAATCATTCTATGCAATAAACCTAACATATACCATTTTATCAGTCAGTCAAAAAGTATCATTTAATCAACTCAGAGTATCATTCTATCCGGCAAAACTATCATTCTATGCAATAAACCTAACATATATCATTTTTTCAGTCAGTCAAAAAGTATCATTTTATCAACTCAGAGTATCATTCTATCCGGCTAAACTATCAAACCTAACATATATCATTTTATCCTTTTATTAGTTAGTCAAAAAGTATCATTTTATCAACTCAGAGTATCATTCTATCCGGCAAAACTATCATTCTATGCAATAAACCTAACATATATCATTTTATCATTTTATCAGTCAGTCAAAAAGTATCATTTTATCAACTTGGAGTATCATTCTATCCGGCTAAACTATCATTCTATGCAATAAACCTAACATTTATCATTTTATCATTTTATCAGTCAGTCAAAAAGTATCATTTTATCAACTCAGAGTATCATTCTATCCGGCAAAACTATCATTCTATGCAATAAACCTAACATATATCATTTTATCATTTTATCAGTCAGTCAAAAAGTATCATTTTATCAACTTAGAGTATCATTATATCCGGCAAAACTATCATTCTATGCAATAAACCTAACATATATCATTTTATCATTTTATCAGTTAGTCAAAAAGTATCATTTTATCAACTCAGAGTATCATTCTATCCGGCTAAACTATCATTCTATGCAATAAACCTAACATATATCATTTTATCATTTTATTAGTTAGTCAAAAAGTATCATTTTATCAACTCAGAGTATCATTCTATCCGGCTAAACTATCATTCTATGCAATAAACCTAACATATATCATTTTATAATTTTATCAGTCAGTCAAAAAGTATCATTTTATCAACTCAGAGTATCATTCTATTCGGCTAAACTATCATTCTATGCAATAAACCTAACATATATCATTTTATCATTTTATTAGTTAGTCAAAAAGTATCATTTTATCAACTCAGAGTATCATTCTATCCGGCAAAACTATTATTCTATGCAATAAACCTAACATATATCATTTTATCAGTCAGTCAAAAAGTATCATTTTATCAACTCAGAGTATCATTCTATTCGGCTAAACTATCATTCTATGCAATAAACCTAACATATATCATTTTATCATTTTATTAGTTAGTCAAAAAGTATCATTTTATCAACTCAGAGTATCATTCTAACCGGCTAAACTATCATTCTATGCAATAAACCTAACATACATCATTTTATCATTTTATCAGTCAGTCAAAAAGTATCATTTTATCAACTCAGAGTATCATTCTATCCGGCAAAACTATCATTCTATGCAATAAACCTAACATATATCATTTTATCATTTTATCAATCAGTCAAAAAGTATCATTTTATCAACTAAGAGTATCATTCTATCCGGCAAAACTATCATTCTATGCAATAAACCTAACATATACCATTTTATCATTTTATTAGTCAGTCAAAAAGTATCATTTTATCAACTCAGAGTATCATTCTATCCGGCAAAACTATCATTCTATGCAATAAACCTAACATATATCATTTTATCATTTTATCAGTTAGTCAAAAAGTATCATTTTATCAACTCAGAGTATCATTCTATCCGGCTAAACTATCATTCTATGCAATAAACCTAACATATATCATTTTATCATTTTATTAGTTAGTCAAAAAGTATCATTTTATCAACTCAGAGTATCATTCTATCCGGCTAAACTATCATTCTATGCAATAAACCTAACATATATCATTTTATCATTTTATCAGTCAGTCAAAAAGTATCATTTTATCAACTCAGAGTATCATTCTATTCGGCTAAACTATCATTCTATGCAATAAACCTAACATATATCATTTTATCATTTTATTAGTTAGTCAAAAAGTATCATTTTATCAACTCAGAGTATCATTCTATCCGGCAAAACTATCATTCTATGCAATAAACCTAACATATACCATTTTATCAGTCAGTCAAAAAGTATCATTTTATCAACTTGGAGTATCATTCTATCCGGCTAAACTATCATTCTATGCAATAAACCTAACATTTATCATTTTATCATTTTATCAGTCAGTCAAAAAGTATCATTTTATCAACTCAGAGTATCATTCTATCCGGCAAAACTATCATTCTATGCAATAAACCTAACATATATCATTTTATCATTTTATCAGTCAGTCAAAAAGTATCATTTTATCAACTTAGAGTATCATTATATCAGACAAAACTATCATTCTATGCAATAAACCTAACATATATCATTTTATCATTTTATCAGTTAGTCAAAAAGTATCATTTTATCAACTCAGAGTATCATTCTATCCGGCTAAACTATCATTCTATGCAATAAACCTAACATATATCATTTTATCATTTTATTAGTTAGTCAAAAAGTATCATTTTATCAACTCAGAGTATCATTCTATCCGGCTAAACTATCATTCTATGCAATAAACCTAACATATATCATTTTATAATTTTATCAGTCAGTCAAAAAGTATCATTTTATCAACTCAGAGTATCATTCTATTCGGCTAAACTATCATTCTATGCAATAAACCTAACATATATCATTTTATCATTTTATTAGTTAGTCAAAAAGTATCATTTTATCAACTCAGAGTATCATTCTATCCGGCAAAACTATTATTCTATGCAATAAACCTAACATATATCATTTTATCAGTCAGTCAAAAAGTATCATTTTATCAACTCAGAGTATCATTCTATTCGGCTAAACTATCATTCTATGCAATAAACCTAACATATATCATTTTATCATTTTATTAGTTAGTCAAAAAGTATCATTTTATCAACTCAGAGTATCATTCTAACCGGCTAAACTATCATTCTATGCAATAAACCTAACATATATCATTTTATCATTTTATCAGTCAGTCAAAAAGTATCATTTTATCAACTCAGAGTATCATTCTATCCGGCAAAACTATCATTCTATGCAATAAACCTAACATATATCATTTTATCATTTTATCAATCAGTCAAAAAGTATCATTTTATCAACTAAGAGTATCATTCTATCCGGCAAAACTATCATTCTATGCAATAAACCTAACATATACCATTTTATCATTTTATTAGTCAGTCAAAAAGTATCATTTTATCAACTCAGAGTATCATTCTATCCGGCAAAACTATCATTCTATGCAATAAACCTAACATATATCATTTTATCATTTTATCAGTTAGTCAAAAAGTATCATTTTATCAACTCAGAGTATCATTCTATCCGGCTAAACTATCATTCTATGCAATAAACCTAACATATATCATTTTATCATTTTATTAGTTAGTCAAAAAGTATCATTTTATCAACTCAGAGTATCATTCTATCCGGCTAAACTATCATTCTATGCAATAAACCTAACATATATCATTTTATCATTTTATCAGTCAGTCAAAAAGTATCATTTTATCAACTCAGAGTATCATTCTATTCGGCTAAACTATCATTCTATGCAATAAACCTAACATATATCATTTTATCATTTTATTAGTTAGTCAAAAAGTATCATTTTATCAACTCAGAGTATCATTCTATCCGGCAAAACTATCATTCTATGCAATAAACCTAACATATACCATTTTATCAGTCAGTCAAAAAGTATCATTTAATCAACTCAGAGTATCATTCTATCCGGCAAAACTATCATTCTATGCAATAAACCTAACATATATCATTTTTTCAGTCAGTCAAAAAGTATCATTTTATCAACTCAGAGTATCATTCTATCCGGCTAAACTATCAAACCTAACATATATCATTTTATCCTTTTATTAGTTAGTCAAAAAGTATCATTTTATCAACTCAGAGTATCATTCTATCCGGCAAAACTATCATTCTATGCAATAAACCTAACATATATCATTTTATCATTTTATCAGTCAGTCAAAAAGTATCATTTTATCAACTTAGAGTATCATTCTATCCGGCTAAACTATCATTCTATGCAATAAACCTAACATTTATCATTTTATCATTTTATCAGTCAGTCAAAAAGTATCATTTTATCAACTCAGAGTATCATTCTATCCGGCAAAACTATCATTCTATGCAATAAACCTAACATATATCATTTTATCATTTTATTAGTCAGTCAAAAAGTATCATTTTATCAACTTAGAGTATCATTATATCCGGCAAAACTATCATTCTATGCAATAAACCTAACATATATCATTTTATCATTTTATCAGTTAGTCAAAAAGTATCATTTTATCAACTCAGAGTATCATTCTATCCGGCTAAACTATCATTCTATGCAATAAACCTAACATATATCATTTTATCATTTTATTAGTTAGTCAAAAAGTATCATTTTATCAACTCAGAGTATCATTCTATCCGGCTAAACTATCATTCTATGCAATAAACCTAACATATATCATTTTATAATTTTATCAGTCAGTCAAAAAGTATCATTTTATCAACTCAGAGTATCATTCTATTCGGCTAAACTATCATTCTATGCAATAAACCTAACATATATCATTTTATCATTTTATTAGTTAGTCAAAAAGTATCATTTTATCAACTCAGAGTATCATTCTATCCGGCAAAACTATTATTCTATGCAATAAACCTAACATATATCATTTTATCAGTCAGTCAAAAAGTATCATTTTATCAACTCAGAGTATCATTCTATTCGGCTAAACTATCATTCTATGCAATAAACCTAACATATATCATTTTATCATTTTATTAGTTAGTCAAAAAGTATCATTTTATCAACTCAGAGTATCATTCTAACCGGCTAAACTATCATTCTATGCAATAAACCTAACATATATCATTTTATCATTTTATCAGTCAGTCAAAAAGTATCATTTTATCAACTCAGAGTATCATTCTATCCGGCAAAACTATCATTCTATGCAATAAACCTAACATATATCATTTTATCATTTTATCAATCAGTCAAAAAGTATCATTTTATCAACTAAGAGTATCATTCTATCCGGCAAAACTATCATTCTATGCAATAAACCTAACATATACCATTTTATCATTTTATTAGTCAGTCAAAAAGTATCATTTTATCAACTCAGAGTATCATTCTATCCGGCAAAACTATCATTCTATGCAATAAACCTAACATATATCATTTTATCAGTCAGTCAAAAAGTATCATTTTATCAACTCAGAGTATCATTTTATCCGGCAAAACTATCATTCTATGCAATAAACCTAACATATATCATTTTATCATTTTATTAGTTAGTCAAAAAGTATCATTTTATCAACTCAGAGTATCATTCTATCCGGCAAAACTATCATTCTATGCAATAAACCTAACATATATCATTTTATCAGTCAGTCAAAAAGTATCATTTTATCAACTCAGAGTATCATTCTATCCGGCAAAACTATAATTCTATGCAATAAACCTAACATATATCATTTTATCAGTCAGTCAAAAAGTATCATTTTATCAACTCAGAGTATCATTCTATCCGGCAAAACTATCATTCTATGCAATAAACCTAACATATATCATTTTATCATTTTATTAGTTAGTCAAAAAGTATCATTTTATCAACTCAGAGTATCATTCTATCCGGCAAAACTATCATTCTATGCAATAAACCTAACATATATCATTTTATCAGTCAGTCAAAAAGTATTATTTTATCAACTCAGAGTATCATTCTATCCGGCAAAACTATCAGTCTATGCAATAAACCTAACATATATCATTTTATCATTTTATCAATCAGTCAAAAAGTATCATTTTATCAACTCAGAGTATCATTCTATCCGGCAAAACTATCATTCTATGCAATAAACCTAACATATATCATTTTATCAGTCAGTCAAAAAGTATCATTTTATCAACTCAGAGTATCATTTTATCCGGCAAAACTATCATTCTATGCAATAAACCTAACATATATTATTTTATCAGTCAGTCAAAAAGTATCATTTTATCAACTCAGAGTATCATTCTATCCGGCAAAACTATCATTCTACGCAATAAACCTAACATATATCATTTTATCATTTTATTAGTTAGTCAAAAAGTATCATTTTATCAACTCAGAGTATCATTCTATCCGGCAAAACTATCATTCTATGCAACATATATCATTTTATCAGTCAGTCAAAAAGTATTATTTTATCAACTCAGAGTATCATTCTATCCGGCAAAACTATCATTCTATGCAATAAACCTAACATATATCATTTTATCATTTTATCAATCAGTCAAAAAGTATCATTTTATCAACTCAGAGTATCATTCTAACCGGCAAAACTATCATTCTATGCAATAAACCTAACATATATCATTTTATCATTTTATCAGTCAGTCAAAAAGTATCATTTTATCAACTCAGAGTATCATTCTATCCGGCAAAACTATCATTCTACGCAATAAACCTAACATATATCATTTTATCATTTTATCAATCAGTCAAAAAGTATCATTTTATCAACTCAGAGTATCATTCTATCCGGCAAAACTATCATTCTATGCAACATATATCATTTTATCAGTCAGTCAAAAAGTATCATTTTATCAACTCAGAGTATCATTCTATCCGGCAAAACTATCATTCTATGCAATAAACCTAACATATATCATTTTATCATTTTATCAATCAGTCAAAAAGTATCATTTTATCAACTCAGAGTATCATTCTAACCGGCAAAACTATCATTCTATGCAATAAACCTAACATATATCATTTTATCATTTTATCAGTCAGTCAAAAAGTATCATTTTATCAACTCAGAGTATCATTCTATCCGGCAAAACTATCATTCTATGCAATAAACCTAACATATATCATTTTATCATTTTATCAATCAGTCAAAAAGTATCATTTTATCAACTCAGAGTATCATTCTATCCGGCAAAACTATCATTCTATGCAATAAACCTAACATATACCATTTTATCATTTTATCAGTCAGTCAAAAAGTATCATTTTATCAACTCAGAGTATCATTCTATCCGGCAAAACTATCATTCTATGCAATAAACCTAACATATATCATTTTATCAGTCAGTCAAAAAGTATCATTTTATCAACTCAGAGTATCATTCTATCCGGCAAAACTATCATTCTACGCAATAAACCTAACATATATCATTTTATCATTTTATTAGTTAGTCAAAAAGTATCATTTTATCAACTCAGAGTATCATTCTATCCGGCAAAACTATCATTCTATGCAACATATATCATTTTATCAGTCAGTCAAAAAGTATTATTTTATCAACTCAGAGTATCATTCTATCCGGCAAAACTATCATTCTATGCAATAAACCTAACATATATCATTTTATCATTTTATCAATCAGTCAAAAAGTATCATTTTATCAACTCAGAGTATCATTCTAACCGGCAAAACTATCATTCTATGCAATAAACCTAACATATATCATTTTATCATTTTATCAGTCAGTCAAAAAGTATCATTTTATCAACTCAGAGTATCATTCTATCCGGCAAAACTATCATTCTACGCAATAAACCTAACATATATCATTTTATCATTTTATCAATCAGTCAAAAAGTATCATTTTATCAACTCAGAGTATCATTCTATCCGGCAAAACTATCATTCTATGCAACATATATCATTTTATCAGTCAGTCAAAAAGTATCATTTTATCAACTCAGAGTATCATTCTATCCGGCAAAACTATCATTCTATGCAATAAACCTAACATATATCATTTTATCATTTTATCAATCAGTCAAAAAGTATCATTTTATCAACTCAGAGTATCATTCTAACCGGCAAAACTATCATTCTATGCAATAAACCTAACATATATCATTTTATCATTTTATCAGTCAGTCAAAAAGTATCATTTTATCAACTCAGAGTATCATTCTATCCGGCAAAACTATCATTCTATGCAATAAACCTAACATATATCATTTTATCATTTTATCAATCAGTCAAAAAGTATCATTTTATCAACTCAGAGTATCATTCTATCCGGCAAAACTATCATTCTATGCAATAAACCTAACATATACCATTTTATCATTTTATCAGTCAGTCAAAAAGTATCATTTTATCAACTCAGAGTATCATTCTATCCGGCAAAACTATCATTCTATGCAATAAACCTAACATATATCATTTTATCAGTCAGTCAAAAAGTATCATTTTATCAACTCAGAGTATCATTCTATCCGGCTAAACTATCATTCTATGCAATAAACCTAACATATATCATTTTATCATTTTATCAGTCAGTCAAAAAGTATCATTTTATCAACTCAGAGCATCATTCTATCCGGCAAAACTATCATTCTATGCAATAAACCTAACATATATCATTTTATCATTTTATCAGTCAGTCAAAAAGTATCATTTTATCAACTCAGATTATCATTCTATACGGCAAAACTATCATTCTATGCAATAAACCTAACATATATCATTTTATCATTTTTTCAGTCAGTCAAAAAGTATAATTTTATCAACTCAGAGTATCATTCTATCTGGCAAAACTATCATTCTATGCAATAAACCTAACATATATCATTTTATCATTTTATCAGTCAGTCAAAAAGTATCATTTTATCAACTCAGAGTATCATTCTAACCGGCTAAACTATCATTCTATGCAATAACCCTAACATATATCATTTTATCATTTTATCAGTCAGTCAAAAAGTATCATTTTATCAACTCAGAGTATCATTCTATCCGGCAAAACTATAATTCTATGCAATTAACCTAACATATATCATTTTATCAGTCAGTCAAAAAGTATCATTTTATCAGTCAGTCAAAAAGTATCATTTTATCAACTCAGAGTATCATTCTATCCGGCAAAACTATCATTCTATGCAATAAACCTAACATATATCATTTTATCATTTTATTAGTTAGTCAAAAAGTATCATTTTATCAACTCAGAGTATCATTCTATCCGGCAAAACTATCATTCTATGCAATAAACCTAACATATATCATTTTATCAGTCAGTCAAAAAGTATTATTTTATCAACTCAGAGTATCATTCTATCCGGCAAAACTATCAGTCTATGCAATAAACCTAACATATATCATTTTATCATTTTATCAATCAGTCAAAAAGTATCATTTTATCAACTCAGAGTATCATTCTATCCGGCAAAACTATCATTCTATGCAATAAACCTAACATATATCATTTTATCAGTCAGTCAAAAAGTATCATTTTATCAACTCAGAGTATCATTCTATCCGGCAAAACTATCATTCTATGCAATAAACCTAACATATATTATTTTATCAGTCAGTCAAAAAGTATCATTTTATCAACTCAGAGTATCATTCTATCCGGCAAAACTATCATTCTACGCAATAAACCTAACATATATCATTTTATCATTTTATTAGTTAGGCAAAAGGTATCATTTTATCAACTCAGAGTATCATTCTATCCGGCAAAACTATCATTCTATGCAACATATATCATTTTATCAGTCAGTCAAAAAGTATTATTTTATCAACTCAGAGTATCATTCTATCCGGCAAAACTATCATTCTATGCAATAAACCTAACATATATCATTTTATCATTTTATCAATCAGTCAAAAAGTATCATTTTATCAACTCAGAGTATCATTCTAACCGGCAAAACTATCATTCTATGCAATAAACCTAACATATATCATTTTATCATTTTATCAGTCAGTCAAAAAGTATCATTTTATCAACTCAGAGTATCATTCTATCCGGCAAAACTATCATTCTACGCAATAAACCTAACATATATCATTTTATCATTTTATCAATCAGTCAAAAAGTATCATTTTATCAACTCAGAGTATCATTCTATCCGGCAAAACTATCATTCTATGAAACATATATCATTTTATCAGTCAGTCAAAAAGTATCATTTTATCAACTCAGAGTATCATTCTATCCGGCAAAACTATCATTCTATGCAATATATCATTTTATCATTTTATCAATCAGTCAAAAAGTATCATTTAATCAACTCAGAGTATCATTCTAACCGGCAAAACTATCATTCTATGCAATAAACCTAACATATATCATTTTATCATTTTATCAGTCAGTCAAAAAGTATCATTTTATCAACTCAGAGTATCATTCTATCCGGCAAAACTATCATTCTATGCAATAAACCTAACATATATCATTTTATCATTTTATCAATCAGTCAAAAAGTATCATTTTATCAACTCAGAGTATCATTCTATCCGGCAAAACTATCATTCTATGCATTAAACCTAACATATACCATTTTATCATTTTATCAGTCAGTCAAAAAGTATCATTTTATCAATTCAGAGTATCATTCTATCCGGCAAAACTATCATTCTATGCAATAAACCTAACATATATCATTTTATCAGTCAGTCAAAAAGTATCATTTTATCAACTCAGAGTATCATTCTATCCGGCTAAACTATCATTCTATGCAATAAACCTAACATATATCATTTTATCATTTTATCAGTCAGTCAAAAAGTATCATTTTATCAACTCAGAGTATCATTCTATCCGGCAAAACTATCATTCTATGCAATAAACCTAACATATATCATTTTATCATTTTATCAGTCAGTCAAAAAGTATCATTTTATCAACTCAGATTATCATTCTATACGGCAAAACTATCATTCTATGCAATAAACCTAACATATATCATTTTATCATTTTTTCAGTCAGTCAAAAAGTATAATTTTATCAACTCGGAGTATCATTCTATCTGGCAAAACTATCATTCTATGCAATAAACCTAACATATATCATTTTATCATTTTATCAGTCAGTCAAAAAGTATCATTTTATCAACTCAGAGTATCATTCTAACCGGCTAAACTATCATTCTATGCAATAAACCTAACATATATCATTTTATCATTTTATCAGTCAGTCAAAAAGTATCATTTTATCAACTCAGAGTATCATTCTATCCGGCAAAACTATAATTCTATGCAATAAACCTAACATATATCATTTTATCAGTCAGTCAAAAAGTATCATTTTATCAACTCAGAGTATCATTCTATCCGGCAAAACTATCATTCTATGCAATAAACCTAACATATATCATTTTATCATTTTATTAGTTAGTCAAAAAGTATTATTTTATCAACTCAGAGTATCATTCTATCCGGCAAAACTATCAGTCTATGCAATAAACCTAACATATATCATTTTATCATTTTATCAATCAGTCAAAAAGTATCATTTTATCAACTCAGAGTATCATTCTATCCGGCAAAACTATCATTCTATGCAATAAACCTAACATATATCATTTTATCAGTCAGTCAAAAAGTATCATTTTATCAACTCAGAGTATCATTCTATCCGGCAAAACTATCATTCTATGCAATAAACCTAACATATATTATTTTATCAGTCAGTCAAAAAGTATCATTTTATCAACTCAGAGTATCATTCTATCCGGCAAAACTATCATTCTACGCAATAAACCTAACATATATCATTTTATCATTTTATTAGTTAGTCAAAAAGTATCATTTTATCAACTCAGAGTATCATTCTATCCGGCAAAACTATCATTCTATGCAACATATATCATTTTATCAGTCAGTCAAAAAGTATCATTTTATCAACTCAGAGTATCATTCTAACCGGCAAAACTATCATTCTATGCAATAAACCTAACATATATCATTTTATCATTTTATCAGTCAGTCAAAAAGTATCATTTTATCAACTCAGAGTATCATTCTATCCGGCAAAACTATCATTCTACGCAATAAACCTAACATATATCATTTTATCATTTTATCAATCAGTCAAAAAGTATCATTTTATCAACTCAGAGTATCATTCTATCCGGCAAAACTATCATTCTATGAAACATATATCATTTTATCAGTCAGTCAAAAAGTATCATTTTATCAACTCAGAGTATCATTCTATCCGGCAAAACTATCATTCTATGCAATATATCATTTTATCATTTTATCAATCAGTCAAAAAGTATCATTTTATCAACTCAGAGTATCATTCTAACCGGCAAAACTATCATTCTATGCAATAAACCTAACATATATCATTTTATCATTTTATCAGTCAGTCAAAAAGTATCATTTTATCAACTCAGAGTATCATTCTATCCGGCAAAACTATCATTCTATGCAATAAACCTAACATATATCATTTTATCATTTTATCAATCAGTCAAAAAGTATCATTTTATCAACTCAGAGTATCATTCTATCCGGCAAAACTATCATTCTATGCATTAAACCTAACATATACCATTTTATCATTTTATCAGTCAGTCAAAAAGTATCATTTTATCAATTCAGAGTATCATTCTATCCGGCAAAACTATCATTCTATGCAATAAACCTAACATATATCATTTTATCAGTCAGTCAAAAAGTATCATTTTATCAACTCAGAGTATCATTCTATCCGGCTAAACTATCATTCTATGCAATAAACCTAACATATATCATTTTATCATTTTATCAGTCAGTCAAAAAGTATCATTTTATCAACTCAGATTATCATTCTATACGGCAAAACTATCATTCTATGCAATAAACCTAACATATATCATTTTATCATTTTTTCAGTCAGTCAAAAAGTATAATTTTATCAACTCGGAGTATCATTCTATCTGGCAAAACTATCATTCTATGCAATAAACCTAACATATATCATTTTATCATTTTATCAGTCAGTCAAAAAGTATCATTTTATCAACTCAGAGTATCATTCTAACCGGCTAAACTATCATTCTATGCAATAAACCTAACATATATCATTTTATCATTTTATCAGTCAGTCAAAAAGTATCATTTTATCAACTCAGAGTATCATTCTATCCGGCAAAACTATAATTCTATGCAATAAACCTAACATATATCATTTTATCAGTCAGTCAAAAAGTATCATTTTATCAACTCAGAGTATCATTCTATCCGGCAAAACTATCATTCTATGCAATAAACCTAACATATATCATTTTATCATTTTATTAGTTAGTCAAAAAGTATCATTTTATCAACTCAGAGTATCATTCTATCCGGCAAAACTATCATTCTATGCAATAAACCTAACATATATCATTTTATCAGTCAGTCAAAAAGTATTATTTTATCAACTCAGAGTATCATTCTATCCGGCAAAACTATCAGTCTATGCAATAAACCTAACATATATCATTTTATCATTTTATCAATCAGTCAAAAAGTATCATTTTATCAACTCAGAGTATCATTCTATCCGGCAAAACTATCATTCTATGCAATAAACCTAACATATATCATTTTATCAGTCAGTCAAAAAGTATCATTTTATCAACTCAGAGTATCATTCTATCCGGCAAAACTATCATTCTATGCAATAAACCTAACATATATTATTTTATCAGTCAGTCAAAAAGTATCATTTTATCAACTCAGAGTATCATTCTATCCGGCAAAACTATCATTCTACGCAATAAACCTAACATATATCATTTTATCATTTTATTAGTTAGTCAAAAAGTATCATTTTATCAACTCAGAGTATCATTCTATCCGGCAAAACTATCATTCTATGCAACATATATCATTTTATCAGTCAGTCAAAAAGTATCATTTTATCAACTCAGAGTATCATTCTAACCGGCAAAACTATCATTCTATGCAATAAACCTAACATATATCATTTTATCATTTTATCAGTCAGTCAAAAAGTATCATTTTATCAACTCAGAGTATCATTCTATCCGGCAAAACTATCATTCTACGCAATAAACCAAACATATATCATTTTATCATTTTATCAATCAGTCAAAAAGTATCATTTTATCAACTCAGAGTATCATTCTATCCGGCAAAACTATCATTCTATGAAACATATATCATTTTATCAGTCAGTCAAAAAGTATCATTTTATCAACTCAGAGTATCATTCTATCCGGCAAAACTATCATTCTATGCAATATATCATTTTATCATTTTATCAATCAGTCAAAAAGTATCATTTTATCAACTCAGAGTATCATTCTAACCGGCAAAACTATCATTCTATGCAATAAACCTAACATATATCATTTTATCATTTTATCAGTCAGTCAAAAAGTATCATTTTATCAACTCAGAGTATCATTCTATCCGGCAAAACTATCATTCTATGCAATAAACCTAACATATATCATTTTATCATTTTATCAATCAGTCAAAAAGTATCATTTTATCAACTAAGAGTATCATTCTATCCGGCAAAACTATCATTCTATGCATTAAACCTAACATATACCATTTTATCATTTTATCAGTCAGTCAAAAAGTATCATTTTATCAATTCAGAGTATCATTCTATCCGGCAAAACTATCATTCTATGCAATAAACCTAACATATATCATTTTATCAGTCAGTCAAAAAGTATCATTTTATCAACTCAGAGTATCATTCTATCCGGCTAAAACTATCATTCTATGCAATAAACCTAACATATATCATTTTATCATTTTATCAGTCAGTCAAAAAGTATCATTTTATCAACTCAGAGTATCATTCTATCCGGCAAAACTATCATTCTATGCAATAAACCTAACATATATCATTTTATCATTTTATCAGTCAGTCAAAAAGTATCATTTTATCAACTCAGATTATCATTCTATACGGCAAAACTATCATTCTATGCAATAAACCTAACATATATCATTTTATCATTTTTTCAGTCAGTCAAAAAGTATAATTTTATCAACTCGGTGTATCATTCTATCTGGCAAAACTATCATTCTATGCAATAAACCTAACATATATCATTTTATCATTTTATCAGTCAGTCAAAAAGTATCATTTTATCAACTCAGAGTATCATTCTATCCGGCTAAACTATCATTCTATGCAATAAACCTAACATATATCATTTTATCATTTTATCAGTCAGTCAAAAAGTATCATTTTATCAACTCAGAGTATCATTCTATCCGGCAAAACTATAATTCTATGCAATAAACCTAACATATATCATTTTATCAGTCAGTCAAAAAGTATCATTTTATCAACTCAGAGTATCATTCTATCCGGCAAAACTATCATTCTATGCAATAAACCTAACATATATCATTTTATCATTTTATTAGTTAGTCAAAAAGTATCATTTTATCAACTCAGAGTATCATTCTATCCGGCAAAACTATCATTCTATGCAATAAACCTAACATATATCATTTTATCAGTCAGTCAAAAAGTATTATTTTATCAACTCAGAGTATCATTCTATCCGGCAAAACTATCAGTCTATGCAATAAACCTAACATATATCATTTTATCATTTTATCAATCAGTCAAAAAGTATCATTTTATCAACTCAGAGTATCATTCTATCCGGCAAAACTATCATTCTATGCAATAAACCTAACATATATCATTTTATCAGTCAGTCAAAAGTATCATTTTATCAACTCAGAGTATCATTCTATCCGGCAAAACTATCATTCTATGCAATAAACCTAACATATATTATTTTATCAGTCAGTCAAAAAGTATCATTTTATCAACTCAGAGTATCATTCTATCCGGCAAAACTATCATTCTACGCAATAAACCTAACATATATCATTTTATCATTTTATTAGTTAGTCAAAAAGTATCATTTATCAACTCAGAGTATCATTCTATCCGGCAAAACTATCATTCTATGCAACATATATCATTTTATCAGTCAGTCAAAAAGTATCATTTTATCAACTCAGAGTATCATTCTAACCGGCAAACTATCATTCTATGCAATAAACCTAACATATATCATTTTATCATTTTATCAATCAGTCAAAAAGTATCATTTTATCAACTCAGAGTATCATTCTATCCGGCAAAACTATCATTCTACGCAATAAACCAAACATATATCATTTTATCATTTTATCAATCAGTCAAAAAGTATCATTTTATCAACTCAGAGTATCATTCTATCCGGCAAAACTATCATTCTATGAAACATATATCATTTTATCAGTCAGTCAAAAAGTATCATTTTATCAACTCAGAGTATCATTCTATCCTGGCAAAACTATCATTCTATGCAATATATCATTTTATCATTTTATCAATCAGTCAAAAAGTATCATTTTATCAACTCAGAGTATCATTCTATCGGCAAAACTATCATTCTATGCAATAAACCTAACATATATCATTTTATCATTTTATCAGTCAGTCAAAAAGTATCATTTTATCAACTCAGAGTATCATTCTATCCGGCAAAACTATCATTCTATGCAATAAACCTAACATATATCATTTATCATTTTATCAGTCAGTCAAAAGTATCATTTTATCAACTCAGAGTATCATTCTATCCGGCAAAACTATCATTCTATGCAATAAACCTAACATATACCATTTTATCATTTTATCAGTCAGTCAAAAGTATCATTTTATCAACTCAGAGTATCATTCTATCCGGCAAAACTATCATTCTATGCAATAAACCTAACATATATCATTTTATCAGTCAGTCAAAAGTATCATTTTATCACTCAGAGTATCATTCTATCCGGCTAAAACTATCATTCTATGCAATAAACCTAACATATATCATTTTATCATTTTATCAGTCAGTCAAAAAGTATCATTTTATCAACTCAGAGTATCATTCTATCCGGCAAAACTATCATTCTATGCAATAAACCTAACATATATCATTTTATCATTTTATCAGTCAGTCAAAAAGTATCATTTTATCAACTCAGAGTATCATTCTATACGGCAAAACTATCATTCTATGCAATAAACCTAACATATATCATTTTATCATTTTATCAGTCAGTCAAAAAGTATCATTTTATCAACTCAGAGTATCATTCTATCCGGCAAAACTATCATTCTATGCAATAAACCTAACATATATCATTTTATCATTTTATCAGTCAGTCAAAAAGTATCATTTTATCAACTCAGAGTATCATTCTATCCGGCAAAACTATCATTCTATGCAATAAACCTAACATATATCATTTTATCATTTTATCAGTCAGTCAAAAAGTATCATTTTATCAACTCAGAGTATCATTCTATCCGGCAAAACTATCATTCTATGCAATAAACCTAACATATATATCATTTTATCAGTCAGTCAAAAGTATCATTTTATCAACTCAGAGTATCATTCTATCCGGCAAAACTATCATTCTATGCAATAAACCTAACATATATATTTTATCAGTCAGTCAAAAGTATCATTTTATCAACTCAGAGTATCATTCTATCCGGCAAAACTATCATTCTACTGCAATAAACCTAACATATATCATTTTATCATTTTATTAGTTAGTCAAAAGTATCATTTTATCAACTCAGCGTATCATTCTATCCGGCAAAACTATCATTCTATGCAACATATATCATTTTATCAGTCAGTCAAAAAGTATCATTTTATCAACTCAGAGTATCATTCTAACCGGCAAAACTATCATTCTATGCAATAAACCTAACATATATCATTTTATCATTTTATCAGTCAGTCAAAAAGTATCATTTTATCAACTCAGAGTATCATTCTATCCGGCAAAACTATCATTCTACTGCAATAAACCTAAACATATATCATTTTATCATTTTATCAATCAGTCAAAAAGTATCATTTTATCACTCAGAGTATCATTCTATCCGGCAAAACTATCATTCTATGAAACATATATCATTTTATCAGTCAGTCAAAAGTATCATTTTATCAACTCAGAGTATCATTCTATCCGGCAAAACTATCATTCTATGCAATATATCATTTTATCATTTTATCAATCAGTCAAAAAGTATCATTTTATCAACTCAGAGTATCATTCTAACCGGCAAAACTATCATTCTATGCAATAAACCTAACATATATCATTTTTAATCATTTTATCAGTCAGTCAAAAAGTATCATTTTATCAACTCAGAGTATCATTCTATCCGGCAAAACTATCATTCTATGCAATAAACCTAACATATATCATTTTATCATTTTATCAATCAGTCAAAAAGTATCATTTTATCAACTCAGAGTATCATTCTATCCGGCAAAACTATCATTCTATGCAATAAACCTACATATACCATTTTATCATTTTATCAGTCAGTCAAAAGTATCATTTATCAACTCAGAGTATCATTCTATCCGGCAAAACTATCATTCTATGCAATAAACCTAACATATATCATTTTATCAGTCAGTCAAAAGTATCATTTTATCAACTCAGAGTATCATTCTATCCGGCAAAACTATCATTCTATGCAATAAACCTAACATATATCATTTATCATTTTATCAGTCAGTCAAAAGTATCATTTTATCAACTCAGAGTATCATTCTATCCGGCAAAACTATCATTCTATGCAATAAACCTTAACATATATCATTTTATCATTTTATCAGTCAGTCAAAAGTATCATTTTATCAACTCAGAGTATCATTCTATCCGGCAAAACTATCATTCTATGCAATAAACCTAACATATATCATTTATCATTTTATCAGTCAGTCAAAAGTATCATTTTATCAACTCAGAGTATCATTCTATCCGGCAAAACTATCATTCTATGCAATAAACCTAACATATATCATTTTATCATTTTATCAGTCAGTCAAAAGTATCATTTTATCAACTCAGAGTATCATTCTATCCGGCAAAACTATCATTCTATGCAATAAACCTAACATATATCATTTTATCATTTTATCAGTCAGTCAAAAGTATCATTTTATCAACTCAGAGTATCATTCTATCCGGCAAAACTATCATTCTATGCAATAAACCTAACATATATCATTTTATCATTTATCAGTCAGTCAAAAGTATCATTTTATCAACTCAGAGTATCATTCTATCCGGCAAAACTATCATTCTATGCAATAAACCTAACATATATCATTTTATCATTTTATCAGTCAGTCAAAAGTATCATTTTATCAACTCAGAGTATCATTCTATCCGGCAAAACTATCATTCTATGCAATAAACCTAACATATATCATTTATCATTTTATCAGTCAGTCAAAAGTATCATTTTATCAACTCAGAGTATCATTCTATCCGGCAAAACTATCATTCTATGCAATAAACCTAACATATATCATTTTATCATTTTATCAGTCAGTCAAAAGTATCATTTTATCAACTCAGAGTATCATTCTATCCGGAAAAACTATCATTCTATGCAATAACCTAACATATATCATTTTATCAGTCAGTCAAAAGTATCATTTTATCAACTCAGAGTATCATTCTATCCGGCAAAACTATCATTCTATGCAATAAACCTAACATATATCATTTTATCATTTTATCAGTCAGTCAAAAGTATCATTTTATCAACTCAGAGTATCATTCTATCCGGCAAAACTATCATTCTATGCAATAAACCTAACATATATCATTTTATCAGTCAGTCAAAAGTATCATTTTATCAACTCAGAGTATCATTCTATCCGGCAAAACTATCATTCTATGCAATAAACCTAACATATCATTTATCATTTTATCAGTCAGTCAAAAGTATCATTTTATCAACTCAGAGTATCATTCTATCCGGCAAAACTATCATTCTATGCAATAAACCTAACATATATCATTTTATCATTTTATCAGTCAGTCAAAAGTATCATTTTATCAACTCAGAGTATCATTCTATCCGGCAAAACTATCATTCTATGCAATAACCTAACATATATCATTTTATCATTTTATCAGTCAGTCAAAAGTATCATTTTATCAACTCAGAGTATCATTCTATCCGGCAAAACTATCATTCTATGCAATAAACCTACATATATCATTTTATCAGTCAGTCAAAAGTATCATTTTATCAACTCAGAGTATCATTCTATCCGGCAAAACTATCATTCTATGCAATAAACCTAACATATATCATTTTATCATTTTATCAGTCAGTCAAAAGTATCATTTTATCAACTCAGAGTATCATTCTATCCGGCAAAACTATCATTCTATGCAATAAACCTAACATATATCATTTTATCATTTATCAGTCAGTCAAAAGTATCATTTTATCAACTCAGAGTATCATTCTATCCGGCAAAACTATCATTCTATGCAATAAACCTAACATATATCATTTATCATTTTATCAGTCAGTCAAAAAGTATCATTTTATCAACTCAGAGTATCATTCTATCCGGCAAAACTATCATTCTATGCAATAAACCTAACATATATCATTTTATCATTTTATCAGTCAGTCAAAAGTATCATTTTATCAACTCAGAGTATCATTCTATCCGGCAAAACTATCATTCTATGCAATAAACCTAACATATATCATTTTATCATTTTATCAGTCAGTCAAAAGTATCATTTTATCAACTCAGAGTATCATTCTATCCGGCAAAACTATCATTCTATGCAATAAACCTAACATATATCATTTTATCAGTCAGTCAAAAGTATCATTTTATCAACTCAGAGTATCATTCTATCCGGCAAAACTATCATTCTATGCAATAAACCTAACATATATCATTTTATCATTTTATCAGTCAGTCAAAAGTACTATTTTATCAACTCAGAGTATCATTCTATCCTGCAAAACTATCATTCTATGCAATAAACCTAACATATATCATTTATCATTTTATCAGTCAGTCAAAAGTATCATTTTATCAACTCAGAGTATCATTCTATCCGGCAAAACTATCATTCTATGCAATAAACCTAACATATATCATTTTATCAGTCAGTCAAAAGTATCATTTTATCAACTCAGAGTATCATTCTATCCGGCAAAACTATCATTCTATGCAATAAACCTAACATATATCATTTTATCATTTTATCAGTCAGTCAAAAGTATCATTTTATCAACTCAGAGTATCATTCTATCCGGCAAAACTATCATTCTATGCAATAAACCTAACATATATCATTATCATTTAATCAGTCAGTCAAAGGTATCATTTTATCAACACAGAGTATCATTCTATCCGGCAAAACTATCATTCTATGCAATAAACCTAACATATATCATTTATCATTTATCAGTCAGTCAAAAGTATCATTTTATCAACTCAGAGTATCATTCTATCCGGCAAAACTATCATTCTATGCAATAAACCTAACATATATCATTTTATCATTTTATCAGTCAGTCAAAAGTATCATTTTATCAACTCAGAGTATCATTCTATCCGGCAAAACTATCATTCTATGCAATAAACCTAACATATATCATTTTATCAGTCCAGTCAAAAGTATCATTTTATCAACTCAGAGTATCATTCTATCCGGCAAAACTATCATTCTATGCAATAAACCTAACATATATCATTTTATCATTTTATCAGTCAGTCAAAAGTATCATTTTATCAACTCAGAGTATCATTCTATCCGGCAAAACTATCATTCTATGCAATAAACCTAACATATCATTTTATCATTTTATCAGTCAGTCAAAAGTATCATTTATCAACTCAGAGTATCATTCTATCCGGCAAAACTATCATTCTATGCAATAAACCTAACATATATCATTTTATCATTTTATCAGTCAGTCAAAAGTATCATTTTATCAACTCAGAGTATCATTCTATCCGGCAAAACTATCATTCTATGCAATAACCTAACATATATCATTTATCATTTTATCAGTCAGTCAAAAGTATCATTTTATCAACTCAGAGTATCATTCTATCCGGCAAAACTATCATTCTATGCAATAAACCTAACATATATCATTTTATCATTTTATCAGTCAGTCAAAAGTATCATTTTATCAACTCAGAGTATCATTCTATCCGGCAAAACTATCATTCTATGCAATAAACCTAACATATATCATTTATCATTTTATCAGTCAGTCAAAAGTATCATTTTATCAACTCAGAGTATCATTCTATCCGGCAAAACTATCATTCTATGCAATAAACCTAACATATATCATTTATCATTTTATCAGTCAGTCAAAAGTATCATTTTATCAACTCAGAGTATCATTCTATCCGGCAAAACTATCATTCTATGCAATAAACCTAACATATATCATTTTATCATTTTATCAGTCAGTCAAAAGTATCATTTTATCAACTCAGAGTATCATTCTATCCGGCAAAACTATCATTCTATGCAATAAACCTAACATTATATCATTTTATCAGTCAGTCAAAAGTATCATTTTATCAACTCAGAGTATCATTCTATCCGGCAAAACTATCATTCTATGCAATAAACCTAACATATATCATTTTATCATTTTATCAGTCAGTCAAAAGTATCATTTTATCAACTCAGAGTATCATTCTATCCGGCAAAACTATCATTCTATGCAATAAACCTAACATATATCATTTTATCATTTTATCAGTCAGTCAAAAGTATCATTTTATCAACTCAGAGTATCATTCTATCCGGCTAAACTATCATTCTATGCAATAAACCTAACATATATCATTTTATCATTTTATCAGTCAGTCAAAAAGTATCATTTTATCAACTCAGAGTATCATTCTATCCGGCAAAACTATCATTCTATGCAATAAACCTAACATATATCATTTATATTTTATCAGTCAGTCAAAAGTATCATTTTATCAACTCAGAGTATCATTCTATCCGGCAAAACTATCATTCTATGCAATAAACCTAACATATATCATTTTATCATTTTATCAGTCAGTCAAAAAGTATCATTTTATCAACTCAGAGTATCATTCTATCCGGCAAAACTATCATTCTATGCAATAAACCTAACATATATCATTTTATCATTTTATCAGTCAGTCAAAAGTATCATTTTATCAACTCAGAGTATCATTCTATCCGGCAAAACTATCATTCTATGCAATAAACCTAACATATATCATTTTATCATTTTATCAGTCAGTCAAAAGTATCATTTTATCAACTCAGAGTATCATTCTATCCGGCAAAACTATCATTCTATGCAATAAACCTAACATATATCATTTTATCATTTTATCAGTCAGTCAAAAGTATCATTTTATCAACTCAGAGTATCATTCTATCCGGCAAAACTATCATTCTATGCAATAAACCTAACATATATCATTTATATTATCAGTCAGTCAAAAGTATCATTTTATCAACTCAGAGTATCATTCTATCCGGCAAAACTATCATTCTATGCAATAAACCTAACATATATCATTTTATCATTTTATCAGTCAGTCAAAAGTATCATTTTATCAACTCAGAGTATCATTCTATCCGGCAAAACTATCATTCTATGCAATAAACCTAACATATATCATTTATCATTTTATCAGTCAGTCAAAAGTATCATTTTATCAACTCAGAGTATCATTCTATCCGGCAAAACTATCATTCTATGCAATAAACCTAACATATATCATTTTATCATTTTATCAGTCAGTCAAAAGTATCATTTTATCAACTCAGAGTATCATTCTATCCGGCAAAACTATCATTCTATGCAATAAACCTAACATATATCATTTTATCATTTTATCAGTCAGTCAAAAGTATCATTTTATCAACTCAGAGTATCATTCTATCCGGCAAAACTATCATTCTATGCAATAAACCTAACATATATCATTTTATCATTTTATCAGTCAGTCAAAAGTATCATTTTATCAACTCAGAGTATCATTCTATCCGGCAAAACTATCATTCTATGCAATAAACCTAACATATATCATTTATCATTTATCAGTCAGTCAAAAGTATCATTTTATCAACTCAGAGTATCATTCTATCCGGCAAAACTATCATTCTATGCAATAAACCTAACATATATCATTTTATCATTTTATCAGTCAGTCAAAAGTATCATTTATCAACTCAGAGTATCATTCTATCCGGCTAAAACTATCATTCTATGCAATAAACCTAACATATATCATTTTCTCATTTTATCAGTCAGTCAAAAGTATCATTTTATCAACTCAGAGTATCATTCTATCCGGCAAAACTATCATTCTATGCAATAAACCTAACATATATCATTTTATCATTTTATCAGTCAGTCAAAAGTATCATTTTATCAACTCAGAGTATCATTCTATCCGGCAAAACTATCATTCTATGCAATAAACCTAACATATATCATTTTATCAGTCAGTCAAAAGTATCATTTTATCAACTCAGAGTATCATTCTATCCGGCAAAACTATCATTCTATGCAATAAACCTAACATATATCATTTTATCATTTTATCAGTCAGTCAAAAGTATCATTTTATCAACTCAGAGTATCATTCTATCCGGCAAAACTATCATTCTATGCAATAAACCTAACATATATCATTTTCTCATTTTATCAGTCAGTCAAAAGTATCATTTTATCAACTCAGAGTATCATTCTATCCGGCAAAACTATCATTCTTTGCAATAAACCTAACATATATCATTTTATCATTTATCAGTCAGTCAAAAGTATCATTTTATCAACTCAGAGTATCATTCTATCCGGCAAAACTATCATTATATGCAATAAACCTAACATATATCATTTTATCATTTATCAGTCAGTCAAAAGTATCATTTTATCAACTCAGAGTATCATTCTATCCGGCAAAACTATCATTCTATGCAATAAACCTAACATATATCATTTTATCATTTTATCAGTCAGTCAAAAGTATCATTTTATCAACTCAGAGTATCATTCTATCCGGCAAAACTATCATTCTATGCAATAAACCTAACATATATCATTTATCATTTTATCAGTCAGTCAAAAGTATCATTTTATCAACTCAGAGTATCATTCTATCCGGCAAAACTATCATTCTATGCAATAAACCTAACATATATATTTATCATTTATCAGTCAGTCAAAAGTATCATTTTATCAACTCAGAGTATCATTCTATCCGGCAAAACTATCATTCTATGCAATAAACCTAACATATCATTATCATTTTATCAGTCAGTCAAAAGTATCATTTTATCAACTCAGAGTATCATTCTATCCGGCAAAACTATCATTCTATGCAATAAACCTAACATATATCATTTTATCATTTTATCAGTCAGTCAAAAGTATCATTTTATCAACTCAGAGTATCATTCTATCCGGCAAAACTATCATTCTATGCAATAAACCTACATATATCATTTATCATTTTATCAGTCAGTCAAAAGTATCATTTTATCAACTCAGAGTATCATTCTATCCGGCAAAACTATCATTCTATGCAATAAACCTAACATATATCATGTTATCAGTCAGTCAAAAGTATCATTTTATCAACTCAGAGTATCATTCTATCCGGCAAAAACTATCATTCTATGCAATAAACCTAACATATATCATTTATCATTTTATCAGTCAGTCAAAAGTATCATTTATCAACTCAGAGTATCATTCTATCCGGCAAAACTATCATTCTATGCAATAAACCTAACATATATCATTTATCATTTTATCAGTCAGTCAAAAGCTATCATTTTATCAACTCAGAGTATCATTCTATCCGGCAAAACTATCATTCTATGCAATAAACCTAACATATATAATTTATCAGTCAGTCAAAAGTATCATTTTATCAACTCAGAGTATCATTTCTATCCGGCAAAAACTATCATTCTATGCAATAAACCTAACATATATCATTTTATCATTTTATCAGTCAGTCAAAAAGTATCATTTTATCAACTCAGAGTATCATTCTATCCGGCAAAACTATCATTCTATGCAATAAACCTAACATATATCATTTATCATTTATCAGTCAGTCAAAAGTATCATTTTATCAACTCAGAGTATCATTCTATCCGGCAAAACTATCATTCTATGCAATAAACCTAACATATATCATTTATCATTTTATCAGTCAGTCAAAAGTATCATTTTATCAACTCAGAGTATCATTCTATCCGGCAAAACTATCATTCTATGCAATAAACCTAACATATATCATTTTATCATTTTATCAGTCAGTCAAAAGTATCATTTTATCAACTCAGAGTATCATTCTATCCGGCAAAACTATCATTCTATGCAATAAACCTAACATATATCATTTTATCATTTTATCAGTCAGTCAAAAGTATCATTTTATCAACTCAGAGTATCATTCTATCCGGCAAAACTATCATTCTATGCAATAAACCTAACATATATCATTTTATCATTTTATCAGTCAGTCAAAAGTATCATTTTATCAACTCAGAGTATCATTCTATCCGGCAAAACTATCATTCTATGCAATAAACCTAACATATATCATTTTATCATTTATCAGTCAGTCAAAAGTATCATTTTATCAACTCAGAGTATCATTCTATCCGGCAAAACTATCATTCTATGCAATAAACCTAACATATATCATTTTATCATTTTATCAGTCAGTCAAAAGTATCATTTTATCAACTCAGAGTATCATTCTATCCGGCAAAACTATCATTCTATGCAATAAACCTAACATATATCATTTTATCAGTCAGTCAAAAGTATCATTTTATCAACTCAGAGTATCATTCTATCCGGCAAAACTATCATTCTATGCAATAAACCTAACATATATCATTTATCATTTTATCAGTCAGTCAAAAGTATCATTTTATCAACTCAGAGTATCATTCTATCCGGCAAAACTATCATTCTATGCAATAAACCTAACATATATCATTTTATCATTTTATCAGTCAGTCAAAAGTATCATTTTATCAACTCAGAGTATCATTCTATCCGGCAAAACTATCATTCTATGCAATAAACCTAACATATATCATTTATCATTTTATCAGTCAGTCAAAAGTATCATTTTATCAACTCAGAGTATCATTCTATCCGGCAAAACTATCATTCTATGCAATAAACCTAACATATATCATTTATCATTTTATCAGTCAGTCAAAAGTATCATTTTATCAACTCAGAGTATCATTCTATCCGACAAAACTATCATTCTATGCAATAAACCTAACATATATCATTTTATCATTTTATCAGTCAGTCAAAAGTATCATTTTATCAACTCAGAGTATCATTCTATCCGGCAAAACTATCATTCTATGCAATAAACCTAACATATATCATTTTATCAGTCAGTCAAAAGTATCATTTTATCAACTCAGAGTATCATTCTATCCGGCAAAACTATCATTCTATGCAATAAACCTAACATATATCATTTTATCAGTCAGTCAAAAGTATCATTTTATCAACTCAGAGTATCATTCTATCCGGCAAAACTATCATTCTATACAATAAACCTAACATATATCATTTTATCATTTTATCAGTCAGTCAAAGTATCATTTTATCAACTCAGAGTATCATTCTATTCGCCAAAACTATCATTCTATGCAATAAACCTAACATATATCATTTTATTAGTCAGTCAAAAGTATCATTTTATCAACTCAGAGTATCATTCTATCCGCCAAAACTATCATTCTATGCAATAAACCTAACATATATCATTTTATCATTTTATCAGTCAGTCAAAAGTATCATTTTATCAACTCAGAGTATCATTCTATCCGGCAAAAACTATCATTCTATGCAATAAACCTAACATATATCATTTTATTTATCAGTCAGTCAAAAGTATCATTTTATCAACTCAGAGTATCATTCTATCCGGCAAAACTATCATTCTATGCAATAAACCTAACATATATCATTTTATCATTTTATCAGTCAGTCAAAAGTATCATTTTATCAACTCAGAGTATCATTCTATCCGGCAAAACTATCATTCTATGCAATAAACCTAACATATATCATTTTATCATTTTATCAGTCAGTCAAAAAGTATCATTTTATCAACTCAGAGTATCATTCTATCCGGCAAAACTATCATTCTATGCAATAAACCTAACATATATCATTTTATCATTTTATCAGTCAGTCAAAAGTATCATTTTATCAACTCAGAGTATCATTCTATCCGGCAAAACTATCATTCTATGCAATAAACCTAACATATATCATTTTATCATTTATCAGTCAGTCAAAAGTATCATTTTATCAACTCAGAGTATCATTCTATCCGGCAAAACTATCATTCTATGCAATAAACCTAACATATATCATTTTATCATTTTATCAGTCAGTCAAAAGTATCATTTTATCAACTCAGAGTATCATTCTATCCGGCAAAACTATCATTCTATGCAATAAACCTAACATATATCATTTTATCATTTTATCAGTCAGTCAAAAGTATCATTTTATCAACTCAGAGTATCATTCTATCCGGCAAAACTATCATTCTATGCAATAAACCTAACATATATCATTTTATCATTTATCAGTCAGTCAAAAGTATCATTTTATCAACTCAGAGTATCATTCTATCCGGCAAAACTATCATTCTATGCAATAAACCTAACATATATCATTTTATCATTTTATCAGTCAGTCAAAAGTATCATTTTATCAACTCAGAGTATCATTCTATCCGGCAAAACTATCATTCTATGCAATAACCTAACATATATCATTATCATTTTATCAGTCAGTCAAAAGTATCATTTTATCAACTCAGAGTATCATTCTATCCGGCAAAACTATCATTCTATGCAATAAACCTAACATATATCATTTTATCATTTTATCAGTCAGTCAAAAGTATCATTTTATCAACTCAGAGTATCATTCTATCCGGCAAAACTATCATTCTATGCAATAAACCTAACATATATCATTTATCATTTATCAGTCAGTCAAAAGTATCATTTTATCAACTAGAGTAATCATTCTATCCGGCAAAACTATCATTCTATGCAATAAACCTAACATATATCATTTTATCAGTCAGTCAAAAGTATCATTTTATCAACTCAGAGTATCATTCTATCCGGCAAAACTATCATTCTATGCAATAACCTAACATATATCATTTTATCATTTTATCAGTCAGTCAAAAGTATCATTTTATCAACTCAGAGTATCATTCTATCCGGCAAAACTATCATTCTATGCAATAAACCTAACATATATCATTTTATCATTTTATCAGTCAGTCAAAAGTATCATTTTATCAACTCAGAGTATCATTCTATCCGGCAAAACTATCATTCTATACAATAAACCTAACATATATCATTTTTATCAGTCAGTCAAAAGTATCATTTTATCAACTCAGAGTATCATTCTATCCGGCAAAACTATCATTCTATGAAATAAACCTAACATATATCATTTTATCATTTATCAGTCAGTCAAAAGTATCATTTTATCAACTCAGAGTATCATTCTATCCGGCAAAACTATCATTCTATGCAATAAACCTAACATATATCATTTTATCATTTTATCAGTCAGTCAAAAGTATCATTTTATCAACTCAGAGTATCATTCTATCCGGCAAAACTATCATTCTATGCAATAAACCTAACATATATCATTTATCATTTTATCAGTCAGTCAAAAGTATCATTTTATCAACTCAGAGTATCATTCTATCCGGCAAAACTATCATTCTATGCAATAAACCTAACATATATCATTTTATCAGTCAGTCAAAAGTATCATTTTATCAACTCAGAGTATCATTCTATCCGGCAAAACTATCATTCTATGCAATAAACCTAACATATATCATTTTATCATTTTATCAGTCAGTCAAAAGTATCATTTTATCAACTCAGAGTATCATTCTATCCGGCAAAACTATCATTCTATGCAATAAACCTAACATATATCATTTTATCATTTTATCAGTCAGTCAAAAGTATCATTTTATCAACTCAGAGTATCATTCTATCCGGCAAAACTATCATTCTATGCAATAAACCTAACATATATCATTTTATCATTTTATCAGTCAGTCAAAAGTATCATTTTATCAACTCAGAGTATCATTCTATCCGGCAAAACTATCATTCTATGCAATAAACCTAACATATATCATTTTATCATTTATCAGTCAGTCAAAAGTATCATTTTATCAACTCAGAGTATCATTCTATCCGGCAAAACTATCATTCTATGCAATAAACCTAACATATATTATCATTTTATCAGTCAGTCAAAAGTATCATTTTATCAACTCAGAGTATCATTCTATCCGGCAAAACTATCATTCTATGCAATAAACCTAACATATATCATTTATCATTTATCAGTCAGTCAAAAAGTATCATTTTATCAACTCAGAGTATCATTCTATCCGGCAAAACTATCATTCTATGCAATAACCTAACATATATCATTTTATCATTTTATCAGTCAGTCAAAAAGTATCATTTTATCAACTCAGAGTATCATTCTATCCGGCAAAACTATCATTCTATGCAATAAACCTAACATATATCATTTTATCATTTTATCAGTCAGTCAAAAAGTATCATTTTATCAACTCAGAGTATCATTCTATCCGGCAAAACTATCATTCTATGCAATAAACCTAACATATATCATTTATCATTTTATCAGTCAGTCAAAAAGTATCATTTTATCAACTCAGAGTATCATTCTATCCGGCTAAAACTATCATTCTATGCAATAAACCTAACATATATCATTTTATCATTTTATCAGTCAGTCAAAAAGTATCATTTTATCAACTCAGAGTATCATTCTATCCGGCTAAACTATCATTCTATGCAATAAACCTAACATATATCATTTTATCATTTATCAGTCAGTCAAAAGTATCATTTTATCAACTCAGAGTATCATTCTATCCGGCAAAACTATCATTCTATGCAATAAACCTAACATATATCATTTTATCATTTTATCAGTCAGTCAAAAGTATCATTTTATCAACTCAGAGTATCATTCTATCCGGCAAAACTATCATTCTATGCAATAAACCTAACATATATAATTTTATCAGTCAGTCAAAAGTATCATTTTATCAACTCAGAGTATCATTCTAATCGGCAAAACTATCATTCTATGCAATAAACCTAACATACATCATCATTTTATCAGTCAGTCAAAAGTATCATTTTATCAACTCAGAGTATCATTCTATCCGGCAAAACTATCATTCTATGCAATAAACCTAACATATATCATTTTATCATTTTATCAGTCAGTCAAAAGTATCATTTTATCAACTCAGAGTATCATTCTATCCGGCAAAACTATCATTCTATGCAATAAACCTAACATATATCATTTTATCATTTATCAGTCAGTCAAAAAGTATCATTTTATCAACTCAGAGTATCATTCTATCCGGCAAAACTATCATTCTATGCAATAAACCTAACATATATCATTTTATCATTTATCAGTCAGTCAAAAGTATCATTTTATCAACTCAGAGTATCATTCTATCCGGCAAAACTATCATTCTATGCAATAAACCTAACATATATCATTTTATCATTTTATCAGTCAGTCAAAAGTATCATTTTATCAACTCAGAGTATCATTCTATCCGGCAAAACTATCATTCTATGCAATAAACCTAACATATATCATTTATCATTTTATCAGTCAGTCAAAAGTATCATTTTATCAACTCAGAGTATCATTCTATCCGGCAAAACTATCATTCTATGCAATAACCTAACATATCATTTATCATTTATCAGTCAGTCAAAAGTATCATTTTATCAACTCAGAGTATCATTCTATCCGGCAAAACTATCATTCTATGCAATAAACCTAACATATATCATTTTATCATTTTATCAGTCAGTCAAAAGTATCATTTTATCAACTCAGAGTATCATTCTATCCGGCAAAACTATCATTCTATGCAATAAACCTAACATATATCATTTTATCATTTTATCAGTCAGTCAAAAGTATCATTTTATCAACTCAGAGTATCATTCTATCCGGCAAAACTATCATTCTATGCAATAAACCTAACATATATCATTTTATCATTTTATCAGTCAGTCAAAAGTATCATTTTATCAACTCAGAGTATCATTCTATCCGGCTAAACTATCATTCTATGCAATAAACCTAACATATATCATTTTATCATTTTATCAGTCAGTCAAAAGTATCATTTTATCAACTCAGAGTATCATTCTATCCGGCAAAACTATCATTCTATGCAATAAACCTAACATATATCATTTTATCAGTCAGTCAAAAAGTATCATTTTATCAACTCAGAGTATCATTCTATCCGGCAAAACTATCATTCTATGCAATAAACCTAACATATATCATTTTATCATTTTATTAGTTAGTCAAAAAGTATCATTTTATCAACTCAGAGTATCATTCTATCCGGCAAAACTATCATTCTATGCAATAAACCTAACATATATCATTTTATCAGTCAGTCAAAAAGTATATTTATCAACTCAGAGTATCATTCTATCCTGCAAATCTATCATTCTATGCAATAAACCTAACATATATCATTTTATCATTTTATCAAGTCAGTCAAAAGTATCATTTATCAACTCAGAGTATCATTCTATCCAGGCAAAACTATCATTCTATGCAATAAACCTAACATATATCATTTTATCAGTCAGTCAAAAAGTATCATTTTATCAACTCAGAGTATCATTCTACACGGCAAAACTATCATTCTATGCAATAAACCTAACATATATCATTTTATCAGTCGGTCAAAAAGTATCATTTTATCAACTCAGAGTATCATTCTATACGGCAAAACAATCATTCTATGCAATAAACCTAACATATATCATTTTATCATTTTATTAGTTAGTGAAAAAGTATCATTTTATCAACTCAGAGTATCATTCTATCCGGCAAAACTATCATTCTATGCAATAACCTAACATATATCATTTTATCAGTCAGTCAAAAAGTATCATTTTATCAACTCAGAGTATCATTCTATCCGGCAAAACAATCATTCTATGCAATAAACCTAACATATATCATTTTATCATTTTATCAATCAGTCAAAAAGTATCATTTTATCAACTCAGAGTATCATTCTAACCGGCAAAACTATCATTCTATGCAATAAACCTAACATATATCATTTTATCATTTTATCAGTCAGTCAAAAAGTATCATTTTATCAACTCAGAGTATCATTCTATCCGGCAAAACTATCATTCTACTGCAATAAACCTAACATATATCATTTTATCATTTTATCAATCAGTCAAAAAGTATCATTTTATCAACTCAGAGTATCATTCTATCCGGCAAAACTATCATTCTATGCAACATATACCATTTTATCAGTCAGTCAAAAAGTATCATTTTATCAACTCAGAGTATCATTCTATCCGGCAAAACTATCATTCTATGCAATAAACCTAACATATATCATTTTATCATTTTATCAATCAGTCAAAAAGTATCATTTTATCACTCAGAGTATCATTCTAACCGGCAAAACTATCATTCTATGCAATAAACCTAACATATATCATTTTATCATTTTATCAGTCAGTCAAAAAGTATCATTTTATCAACTCAGAGTATCATTCTATCCGGCAAAACTATCATTCTATGCAATAAACCTAACATATATCATTTTATCAATCAGTCAAAAAGTATCATTTTATCAACTCAGAGTATCATTCTATCCGGCAAAAACTATCATTCTATGCAATAAACCTAACATATACCATTTTATCATTTTATCAGTCAGTCAAAAAGTATCATTTTATCAACTCAGAGTATCATTCTATCCGGCAAAACTATCATTCTATGCAATAAACCTAACATATATCATTTTATCAGTCAGTCAAAAAGTATCATTTTATCAACTCAGAGTATCATTCTATCCGGCAAAACTATCATTCTATGCAATAAACCTAACATATATCATTTTATCATTTTATCAGTCAGTCAAAAAGTATCATTTTATCAACTCAGAGTATCATTCTATCCGGCAAAACAATCATTCTATGCAATAAACCTAACATATATCATTTTATCATTTTATTAGTTAGTCAAAAAGTATCATTTTATCAACTTAGAGTATCATTCTATCCGGCAAAACTATCATTCTATGCAATAAACCTAACATATATCATTTTATCAGTCAGTCAAAAAGTATTATTTTATCAACTCAGAGTATCATTCTATCCGGTAAAACTATCAGTCTATGCAATAAACCTAACATATATCATTTTATCATTTTATCAATCAGTCAAAAAGTATCATTTTATCAACTCAGAGTATCATTCTATCCGGCAAAACTATCAAACCTAACATATATCATTTTATCCTTTTATTAGTTAGTAAAAAAGTATCATTTTATCAACTCAGAGTATCATTCTATCCGGCAAAACTATCATTCTATGCAATAAACCTAACATATATCATTTTATCATTTTATCAGTCAGTCAAAAAGTATCATTTTATCAACTTAGAGTATCATTCTATCCGGCTAAACTATCATTCTATGCAATAAACCTAACATTTATCATTTTATCATTTTATCAGTCAGTCAAAAAGTATCATTTTATCAACTCAGAGTATCATTCTATCCGGCAAAACTATCATTCTATGCAATAAACCTAACATATATCATTTTATCATTTTATCAGTCAGTCAAAAAGTATCATTTTATCAACTTAGAGTATCATTATATCCGGCAAAACTATCATTCTATGCAATAAACCTAACATATATCATTTTATCATTTTATCAGTCAGTCAAAAAGTATCATTTTATCAACTCAGAGTATCATTCTATCCGGCTAAACTATCATTCTATGCAATAAACCTAACATATATCATTTTATCATTTTATTAGTTAGTCAAAAAGTATCATTTTATCAACTCAGAGTATCATTCTATCCGGCAAAACTATCATTTTATGCAATAAACCTAACATATATCATTTTATCATTTTATCAGTCAGTCAAAAAGTATCATTTTATCAACTCAGAGTATCATTCTATCCGGCTAAACTATCATTCTATGCAATAAACCTAACATATATCATTTTATCATTTTATTAGTTAGTCAAAAAGTATCATTTTATCAACTCAGAGTATCATTCTATCCGGCAAAACTATTATTCTATGCAATAAACCTAACATATATCATTTTATCAGTCAGTCAAAAAGTATTATTTTATCAACTCAGAGTATCATTCTATTCGGCAAAACTATCATTCTATGCAATAAACCTAACATATATCATTTTATCATTTTATCAGTCAGTCAAAAAGTATCATTTTATCAACTCAGAGTATCATTCTAACCGGCTAAACTATCATTCTATGCAATAAACCTAACATATATCATTTTATCATTTTATCAGTCAGTAAAAAAGTATCATTTTATCAACTCAGAGTATCATTCTATCCGGCAAAACTATCATTCTATGCAATAAACCTAACATATATCATTTTATCATTTTATCAATCAGTCAAAAAGTATCATTTTATCAACTCAGAGTATCATTCTATCCGGCAAAACTATCATTCTATGCAATAAACCTAACATATACCATTTTATCATTTATCAGTCAGTCAAAAAGTATCATTTTATCAACTCAGAGTATCATTCTATCCGGCAAAACTATCATTCTATGCAATAAACCTAACATATATCATTTTATCAGTCAGTCAAAAAGTATCATTTTATCAATTCAGAGTATCATTTTATCCGGCAAAACTATCATTCTATGCAATAAACCTAACATATATCATTTTATCATTTTATTAGTTAGTCAAAAAGTATCATTTTATCAACTCAGAGTATCATTCTATACGGCAAAACTATCATTCTTTGCAATAAACCTAACATATATCATTTTATCATTTTATCAGTCAGTCAAAAGTATCATTTTATCAACTCAGAGTATCATTCTATCCGGCAAAACTATAATTCTATGCAATAAACCTAACATATATCATTTTATCAGTCAGTCAAAAAGTATCATTTTATCAACTCAGAGTATCATTCTATCCGGCAAAACTATCATTCTATGCAATAAACCTAACATATATCATTTTATCATTTTATTAGTTAGTCAAAAAGTATCATTTTATCAACTCAGAGTATCATTCTATCCGGCAAAACTATCATTCTATGCAATAAACCTAACATATATCATTTTATCAGTCAGTCAAAAAGTATTATTTTATCAACTCAGAGTATCATTCTATCCGGCAAATCTATCAGTCTATGCAATAAACCTAACATATATCATTTTATCATTTTATCAATCAGTCAAAAAGTATCATTTTATCAACTCAGAGTATCATTCTATCCGGCAAAACTATCATTCTATGCAATAAACCTAACATATATCATTTTATCAGTCAGTCAAAAAGTATCATTTTATCAACTCAGAGTATCATTCTATCCGGCAAAACTATCATTCTATGCAATAAACCTAACATATATTATTTTATCAGTCAGTCAAAAAGTATCATTTTATCAACTCAGAGTATCATTCTATCCGGCAAAACTATCATTCTACGCAATAAACCTAACATATATCATTTTATCATTTTATCAGTCAGTCAAAAAGTATCATTTTATCAACTCAGAGTATCATTCTATCCGGCAAAACTATCATTCTATGCAATAAACCTAACATATATCATTTTATCATTTTATCAATCAGTCAAAAAGTATCATTTTATCAACTCAGAGTATCATTCTATCCGGCAAAACTATCATTCTATGCATTAAACCTAACATATACCATTTTATCATTTTATCAGTCAGTCAAAAAGTATCATTTTATCAACTCAGAGTATCATTCTATCCGGCAAAACTATCATTCTATGCAATAAACCTAACATATATCATTTTATCAGTCAGTCAAAAAGTATCATTTTATCAATTCAGAGTATCATTTTATCCGGCAAAACTATCATTCTATGCAATAAACCTAACATATATCATTTTATCATTTTATTAGTTAGTCAAAAAGTATCATTTTATCAACTCAGAGTATCATTCTATACGGTAATACTATCATTCTATGCAATAAACCTAACATATATCATTTTATCATTTTATCAGTCAGTCAAAAAGTATCATTTTATCAACTCAGAGTATCATTCTATCCGGCAAAACTATAATTCTATGCAATAAACCTAACATATATCATTTTATCAGTCAGTCAAAAAGTATCATTTTATCAACTCAGAGTATCATTCTATCCGGCAAAACTATCATTCTATGCAATAAACCTAACATATATCATTTTATCATTTTATTAGTTAGTCAAAAAGTATCATTTTATCAACTCAGAGTATCATTTTATCCGGCAAAACTATCATTCTATGCAATAAACCTAACATATATCATTTTATCAGTCAGTCAAAAAGTATTATTTTATCAACTCAGAGTATCATTCTATCCTGCAAATCTATCAGTCTATGCAATAAACCTAACATATATCATTTTATCATTTTATCAATCAGTCAAAAAGTATCATTTTATCAACTCAGAGTATCATTCTATCCGGCAAAACTATCATTCTATGCAATAAACCTAACATATATCATTTTATCAGTCAGTCAAAAAGTATCATTTTATCAACTCAGAGTATCATTCTATCCGGCAAAACTATCATTCTATGCAATAAACCTAACATATATTATTTTATCAGTCAGTCAAAAAGTATCATTTTATCAACTCAGAGTATCATTCTATCCGGCAAAACTATCATTCTACGCAATAAACCTAACATATATCATTTTATCATTTTATTAGTTAGTGAAAAAGTATCATTTTATCAACTCAGAGTATCATTCTATCCGGCAAAACTATCATTCTATGCAACATATATCATTTTATCAGTCAGTCAAAAAGTATTATTTTATCTACTCAGAGTATCATTCTATCCGGCAAAACTATCATTGTATGCAATAAACCTAACATATATCATTTTATCATTTTATCAATCAGTCAAAAAGTATCATTTTATCAACTCAGAGTATCATTCTAACCGGCAAAACTATCATTCTATGCAATAAACCTAACATATATCATTTTATCATTTTATCAGTCAGTCAAAAAGTATCATTTTATCAACTCAGAGTATCATTCTATCCGGCAAAACTATCATTCTACGCAATAAACCTAACATATATCATTTTATCATTTTATCAATCAGTCAAAAAGTATCATTTTATCAACTCAGAGTATCATTCTATCCGGCAAAACTATCAGTCTATGTAATAAACCTAACATATATCATTTTATCATTTTATCAATCAGTCAAAAAGTATCATTTTATCAACTCAGAGTATCATTCTATCCGGCAAAACTATCATTCTATGCAATAAACCTAACATATATCATTTTATCAGTCAGTCAAAAAGTATCATTTTATCAACTCAGAGTATCATTCTATCCGGCAAAACTATCATTCTATGCATTAAACCTAACATATATTATTTTATCAGTCAGTCAAAAAGTATCATTTTATCAACTCAGAGTATCATTCTATCCGGCAAAACTATCATTCTACGCAATAAACCTAACATATATCATTTTATCATTTTATTAGTTAGTGAAAAAGTATCATTTTATCAACTCAGAGTATCATTCTATCCGGCAAAACTATCATTCTATGCAACATATATCATTTTATCAGTCAGTCAAAAAGTATTATTTTATCAACTCAGAGTATCATTCTATCCGGCAAAACTATCATTCTATGCAATAAACCTAACATATATCATTTTATCATTTTATCAATCAGTCAAAAAGTATCATTTTATCAACTCAGAGTATCATTCTAACCGGCAAAACTATCATTCTATGCAATAAACCTAACATATATCATTTTATCATTTTATCAGTCAGTCAAAAAGTATCATTTTATCAACTCAGAGTATCATTCTATCCGGCAAAACTATCATTCTACGCAATAAACCTAACATATATCATTTTATCATTTTATCAATCAGTCAAAAAGTATCATTTTATCAACTCAGAGTATCATTCTATCCGGCAAAACTATCATTCTATGCAACATATACCATTTTATCAGTCAGTCAAAAAGTATCATTTTATCAACTCAGAGTATCATTCTATCCGGCAAAACTATCATTCTATGCAATAAACCTAACATATATCATTTTATCATTTTATCAATCAGTCAAAAAGTATCATTTTATCAACTCAGAGTATCATTCTAACCGGCAAAACTATCATTCTATGCAATAAACCTAACATATATCATTTTATCATTTTATCAGTCAGTCAAAAAGTATCATTTTATCAACTCAGAGTATCATTCTATCCGGCAAAACTATCATTCTATGCAATAAACCTAACATATATCATTTTATCATTTTATCAATCAGTCAAAAAGTATCATTTTATCAACTCAGAGTATCATTCTATCCGGCAAAACTATCATTCTATGCAATAAACCTAACATATACCATTTTATCATTTTATCAGTCAGTCAAAAAGTATCATTTTATCAACTCAGAGTATCATTCTATCCGGCAAAACTATCATTCTATGCAATAAACCTAACATATATCATTTTATCAGTCAGTCAAAAAGTATCATTTTATCAACTCAGAGTATCATTCTATCCGGCAAAACTATCATTCTATGCAATAAACCTAACATATATCATTTTATGATTTTATCAGTCAGTCAAAAAGTATCATTTTATCAACTCAGAGTATCATTCTATCCGGCAAAACAATCATTCTATGCAATAAACCTAACATATATCATTTTATCATTTTATTAGTTAGTCAAAAAGTATCATTTTATCAACTCAGAGTATCATTCTATCCGGCAAAACTATCATTCTATGCAATAAACCTAACATATATCATTTTATCAGTCAGTCAAAAAGTATTATTTTATCAACTCAGAGTATCATTCTATCCGGTAAAACTATCAGTCTATGCAATAAACCTAACATATATCATTTTATCATTTTATCAATCAGTCAAAAAGTATCATTTTATCAACTCAGAGTATCATTCTATCCGGCAAAACTATCAAACCTAACATATATCATTTTATCCTTTTATTAGTTAGTCAAAAAGTATCATTTTATCAACTCAGAGTATCATTTTATCCGGCAAAACTATCATTCTATGCAATAAACCTAACATATATCATTTTATCATTTTATCAGTCAGTCAAAAAGTATCATTTTATCAACTTAGAGTATCATTCTATCCGGCTAAACTATCATTCTATGCAATAAACCTAACATTTATCATTTTATCATTTTATCAGTCAGTCAAAAAGTATCATTTTATCAACTCAGAGTATCATTCTATCCGGCAAAACTATCATTCTATGCAATAAACCTAACATATATCATTTTATCAGTCAGTCAAAAAGTATCATTTTATCAACTTAGAGTATCATTATATCCGGCAAAACTATCATTCTATGCAATAAACCTAACATATATCATTTTATCATTTTATTAGTCAGTCAAAAAGTATCATTTTATCAACTCAGAGTATCATTCTATCCGGCTAAACTATCATTCTATGCAATAAACCTAACATATATCATTTTATCATTTTATTAGTTAGTCAAAAAGTATCATTTTATCAACTCAGAGTATCATTCTATCCGGCAAAACTATCATTTAATGCAATAAACCTAACATATATCATTTTATCATTTTATCAGTCAGTCAAAAAGTATCATTTTATCAACTCAGAGTATCATTCTATCCGGCTAAACTATCATTCTATGCAATAAACCTAACATATATCATTTTATCATTTTATTAGTTAGTCAAAAAGTATCATTTTATCAACTCAGAGTATCATTCTATCCGGCAAAACTATTATTCTATGCAATAAACCTAACATATATCATTTTATCAGTCAGTCAAAAAGTATTATTTTATCAACTCAGAGTATCATTCTATCCGGCAAAACTATCATTCTATGCAATAAACCTAACATATATCATTTTATCATTTTATCAGTCAGTCAAAAAGTATCATTTTATCAACTCAGAGTATCATTCTAACCGGCTAAACTATCATTCTATGCAATAAACCTAACATATATCATTTTATCATTTTATCAGTCAGTCAAAAAGTATCATTTTATCAACTCAGAGTATCATTCTATCCGGCAAAACTATCATTCTATGCAATAAACCTAACATATATCATTTTATCATTTTATCAATCAGTCAAAAAGTATCATTTTATCAACTCAGAGTATCATTCTATCCGGCAAAACTATCATTCTATGCAATAAACCTAACATATACCATTTTATCATTTTATCAGTCAGTCAAAAAGTATCATTTTATCAACTCAGAGTATCATTCTATCCGGCAAAACTATCATTCTATGCAATAAACCTAACATATATCATTTTATCAGTCAGTCAAAAAGTATCATTTTATCAATTCAGAGTATCATTTTATCCGGCAAAACTATCATTCTATGCAATAAACCTAACATATATCATTTTATCATTTTATTAGTTAGTCAAAAAGTATCATTTTATCAACTCAGAGTATCATTCTATACGGCAAAACTATCATTCTTTGCAATAAACCTAACATATATCATTTTATCATTTTATCAGTCAGTCAAAAAGTATCATTTTATCAACTCAGAGTATCATTCTATCCGGCAAAACTATAATTCTATGCAATAAACCTAACATATATCATTTTATCAGTCAGTCAAAAAGTATCATTTTATCAACTCAGAGTATCATTCTATCCGGCAAAACTATCATTCTATGCAATAAACCTAACATATATCATTTTATCATTTTATTAGTTAGTCAAAAAGTATCATTTTATCAACTCAGAGTATCATTCTATCCGGCAAAACTATCATTCTATGCAATAAACCTAACATATATCATTTTATCAGTCAGTCAAAAAGTATTATTTTATCAACTCAGAGTATCATTCTATCCGGCAAATCTATCAGTCTATGCAATAAACCTAACATATATCATTTTATCATTTTATCAATCAGTCAAAAAGTATCATTTTATCAACTCAGAGTATCATTCTATCCGGCAAAACTATCATTCTATGCAATAAACCTAACATATATCATTTTATCAGTCAGTCAAAAAGTATCATTTTATCAACTCAGAGTATCATTCTATCCGGCAAAACTATCATTCTATGCAATAAACCTAACATATATTATTTTATCAGTCAGTCAAAAAGTATCATTTTATCAACTCAGAGTATCATTCTATCCGGCAAAACTATCATTCTACGCAATAAACCTAACATATATCATTTTATCATTTTATTAGTTAGTCAAAAAGTATCATTTTATCAACTCAGAGTATCGTTCTATCCGGCAAAACTATCATTCTATGCAACATATATCATTTTATCAGTCAGTCAAAAAGTATTATTTTATCAACTCAGAGTATCATTCTATCCGGCAAAACTATCATTCTATGCAATAAACCTAACATATATCATTTTATCATTTTATCAATCAGTCAAAAAGTATCATTTTATCAACTCAGAGTATCATTCTAACCGGTAAAACTATCATTCTATGCAATAAACCTAACATATATCATTTTATCAGTCAGTCAAAAAGTATCATTTTATCAATTCAGAGTATCATTTTATCCGGCAAAACTATCATTCTATGCAATAAACCTAACATATATCATTTTATCATTTTATTAGTTAGTCAAAAAGTATCATTTTATCAACTCAGAGTATCATTCTATACGGCAAAACTATCATTCTATGCAATAAACCTAACATATATCATTTTATCATTTTATCAGTCAGTCAAAAAGTATCATTTTATCAACTCAGAGTATCATTCTATCCGGCAAAACTATAATTCTATGCAATAAACCTAACATATATCATTTTATCAGTCAGTCAAAAAGTATCATTTTATCAACTCAGAGTATCATTCTATCCGGCAAAACTATCATTCTATGCAATAAACCTAACATATATCATTTTATCATTTTATTAGTTAGTCAAAAAGTATCATTTTATCAACTCAGAGTATCATTCTATCCGGCAAAACTATCATTCTATGCAATAAACCTAACATATATCATTTTATCAGTCAGTCAAAAGTATTATTTTATCAACTCAGAGTATCATTCTATCCGGCAAATCTATCAGTCTATGCAATAAACCTAACATATATCATTTTATCATTTTATCAATCAGTCAAAAAGTATCATTTTATCAACTCAGAGTATCATTCTATCCGGCAAAACTATCATTCTATGCAATAAACCTAACATATATCATTTTATCAGTCAGTCAAAAAGTATCATTTTATCAACTCAGAGTATCATTCTATCCGGCAAAACTATCATTCTATGCAATAAACCTAACATATATTATTTTATCAGTCAGTCAAAAAGTATCATTTTATCAACTCAGAGTATCATTCTATCCGGCAAAACTATCATTCTACGCAATAAACCTAACATATATCATTTTATCATTTTATTAGTTAGTCAAAAAGTATCATTTTATCAACTCAGAGTATCGTTCTATCCGGCAAAACTATCATTCTATGCAACATATATCATTTTATCAGTCAGTCAAAAAGTATTATTTTATCAACTCAGAGTATCATTCTATCCGGCAAAACTATCATTCTATGCAATAAACCTAACATATATCATTTTATCATTTTATCAATCAGTCAAAAAGTATCATTTTATCAACTCAGAGTATCATTCTAACCGGCAAAACTATCATTCTATGCAATAAACCTAACATATATCGTTTTATCATTTTATCAGTCAGTCAAAAAGTATCATTTTATCAACTCAGAGTATCATTCTATGCAATAAACCTAACATATATCATTTTATCATTTTATCAATCAGTCAAAAAGTATCATTTTATCAACTCAGAGTATCATTCTATCCGGTAAAACTATCATTCTATGCAATAAACCTAACGTATACCATTTTATCATTTTATCAGTCAGTCAAAAAGTATCATTTTATCAACTCAGAGTATCATTCTATCCGGCAAAACTATCATTCTATGCAATAAACCTAACATATATCATTTTATCAGTCAGTCAAAAAGTATCATTTTATCAACTCAGAGTATCATTTTATCCGGCAAAACTATCATTCTATGCAATAAATCTAACATATATCATTTTATCATTTTATTAGTTAGTCAAAAAGTATCATTTTATCAACTCAGAGTATCATTCTATACGGCAAAACTATCATTCTATGCAATAAACCTAACATATATCATTTTATCATTTTATCAGTTAGTCAAAAAGTATCATTTTATCAATCAGAGTATCATTCTATACGGCAAAACTATCATTCTATGCAATAAACCTAACATATATCATTTTGTCATTTTATCAGTCAGTCAAAAAGTATTATTTTATCAACTCAGAGTATCATTCTATCCGGCAAAACTATCATTCTATGCAATAAACCTAACATATATCATTTTATCATTTTATCAATCAGTCAAAAAGTATCATTTTATCAACTCAGAGTATCATTCTAACCGGCAAAACTATCATTCTATGCAATAAACCTAACATATATCATTTTATCATTTTATCAGTCAGTCAAAAAGTATCATTTTATCAACTCAGAGTATCATTCTATCCGGCAAAACTATCATTCTATGCAATAACATATATCATTTTATCATTTTATCAATCAGTCAAAAAGTATCATTTTATCAACTCAGAGTATCATTCTATCCGGCAAAACTATCATTCTATGCAATAAACCTAACATATACCATTTTATCATTTTATCAGTCAGTCAAAAAGTATCATTTTATCAACTCAGAGTATCATTCTATCCGGCAAAACTATCATTCTATGCAATAAACCTAACATATATCATTTTATCAGTCAGTCAAAATGTCACGACCGCCCTTTAGGGTTAATAAATACGGGCGATCGTGATTAAAAGAATTTAATAAATAGACGAAGAGAACTAGGGTTTTAATAAAGAGTTTGACCAATAATTAATATTCAAAGGAAACGACCAAGTATTTGACATAAACCGGTAAAATCCCAAGTATTCAGCATCCAAATAATTTAAGTTGCAAGCCCAATAAAAGATAAGTGTAAGAGATGTCACAGCGGAAACGACCAAGAGAAAGAGTGACGTCATGTGTGAAGACACAACGACACCCATAATTCAAAGACAACAGTTCGATCACCAGTTAAATTGCTCAACACCACCATACCCTCGTCGCCGCTCAACCTGCACATAAGGAAAACACATGCAGGGCTGAGTACTTAATATACTCAGTGGGGAATTATTTAATTAAATTAATTATGGGGAATTATTTAATTAATTCCAGAATATTTCAACGAATGAATAATTATAACATAAGTCCGAAATAAATATAATACGAGGGAAAGTGGTTGCGTTAATTTAATTACACACCTTTATATTTTTGGGGATTTTATTTTGATATCGTTGAGGAAAATACGAGGAGCCAACGGAGGAATTAGGGGCGTAAGCGGCCGCCGAATAATCGAAAACCGAGATAAAACGAGTTAAATAACTTTGCTTAGGAGGCATGCATCTATTTATTTAATTTGAAAGTGTGTTGATTTATGTGTTTTATAAATTGTTAAAGGTGAATCATCGCAAGGGAATCGTGATCGCAAGGGAAAGAACGTAATTTCAAATTAAGCACTCGAGGTGGGCTTTCTTTTACTAAACTCTTTTACGTTTTCAAAAGTATAATTATGGTGGGATAAGGGTGGTTTAAATTGTTATGTCATGCCATGTTTGTTTTGATGATGAGATTGTTGCCTGATGCCTAGTTTGTGAGTTCGCTCCATTAGGCTATAGGGCTATGTTGAGATTGTTGCCTGATGCCTAGTTTGTGAGTTCGCTCCATTAGGCTATAGGGCTATGTTAAACGAATTCGGGTCTGAGTAGGGCCGCAAACCCTATCAGGCTAGTGTACACAGGTGAGATCGTGAGCCGTCCTTGCTAGTCGGCCGGTCTCGTGGGCGAATAGTGTGGCCACACTTTCGTCGCACCATGGAAAGAGGATGTGATTAAATGATGGAAAGAGGATGTGATTGAATGATTGATGAGAAAGTGGGGAGATTGTTTTGACTGGCCAGTCTATGAAATTGTTTTGTGATACTCGATGATATTTAATTTCTAAATGTAAAACTCGAGTTCACTATGGTATGGATGACATAACTTTCATCAAATGTTTTCGGCATAAGCCCACTGAGTATATTAAGTACTCAGCCCTGCATGTGTTTTCCTTATGTGCAGGTTGAGCGGCGACGAGGGTATGGTGGTGTTGAGCAATTTAACTGGTGATCGAACTGTTGTCTTTGAATTATGGGTGTCGTTGTGT
>NW_024598662.1:0-27546 GCF_004379255.2 Salvia splendens
CTTAGAGAAATTGAAGCTATGCATAGCTTCATTGGCCTTGGAACTTGAAGAGAAGGTTAGGCGATGCTAAGCGGATGAAGGGATGAGATCACGAGGAAATGGTTGTTTAGGAGTTGTTAGTCTCCAAGTGGGAGATTGTTAATTATGGAGCCTAAAATATCTCCTACCATGTTTAGGATTTGTTTCCTTGAAGTATATTTCCTTGTGATAGATTTTATTCCTTAAAAGATATTTCCTTATGGAATATGTTTCCTAGTTTGACTAGAATTAGGGCTCTCTAGTTACTTATAAATAGAGGTGCTCCCTCATTGTTCAATCATCCTGAAATTATATAGTGAAATCCCTAGCTTGGCATCGCCCCCAGACGTAGATACACATTGTATCGAACTGGGTAAACAACTTCTTGTGTTAATTCTCTTTCATATTCGTGATTGCCTGTGTTTATTTCACAACAGATAGTGAGACCTACATTATTAAATTGATATAGCTTTCCAAAAATAGAATGCACATATTTTTGTGGGATGGACGAAAATGGAAAGTGCACATAGAAAATGGAATGTACATATTTTTATGGGATGGAGGGAGTATTTGTTTAAGTGGATCTTTAAAAGATTGAGCCACATATAGAACTGCCCAACTAAAGAATAAAAATTTTAACATTAAATTGATTGAATTTGGGTATTTTCTACTTTTTACGGTAATAATGCAATTATCAATATTTAATCAAATTTGGGTATTTTCTGCTTTTTACGGTATAATGCAATTATCAATATTTAATCGAATTTGGGTATTTTCTGCTTTTTACGGTGTAATGGATTGATTGCGTACATGGTCAACTATCAATCTAAACTTGTTCAAACCATAGCTTGATAAATCGACACGAATAATAGTGGCTCTAGTTAAAAATCAACCTGGGATGTATGTTTGGTAGTGTTTGATCACAATAAAATTAATTTTAAATGCAGAACGCTGAACCAAAACAGAGTAGGCCATTGTTATAACAAGAAGTTCATAATTAGTAAGTTTTTAGTTCATTAACATTTTCCGTGTAATATGTTTGACAATCACGAGATGAATCAACGATAACACGAATATTTTTTAAATGAACTAAAAACAAATTAATAATGAACTTTGTGTCTCCTAACAATAACAATGACCTTCACGTAATTGTTCTATGTTGTGTATTTACACTAATTTTGCATATAATACAACCGTATATTTAGCTGCCCACAAAGTTAACCCATTCTTTAACGTGTTTATGTTAGCAACATAGAGTATTTTCCACGTCTCAATCTATTAGAATGATTTGATAATTCAAATTTTCGATCTCATGTCTAATGTATTAGGAGCGACAACTTCTCATATTGCTTGTTCATTTTATAGTTCAAATCACTTTTTGTTACACAACATTATTTTAGGCCATCATATATCTAATGATCAGTACTCCATCCATCCCTAAAAAATATGAACTTTCTAATTTTAGATTAGTTAAATAACACATTATCCTTACACATCATTTTTACAAGTTATACTATTACACTACACTACTAATGATGTGGAGCACACTATTAAGTATTAACACTATTTACACTACCTTTTGTATCTCCCTCTCTCTTACTTTATCAACTATACATTAAAATTCATGCCGAACCAAATGTTTATATTTTTCAAGGATGGAGAGAGTAGATATTATTAGTTAAATCAGAATTATTATTAAATTACATCCTTATAATATACTTATTTTAAAAAACATGAAGCAGAAAGTATATCAAATATACATATTATCACACAAAGGGAAACTTGTATTGAATATATATATGATCACACGAACTGGTGTGATACACATAATACATCAATTCCAAACATGAGTAGCATCAACACACATAACCAGACAGTAGGATAGTATAGGAGATAAAACGATTACAAATCGAAGATAAAACGAACGCAACTCAGTTGATGAGAAGATAGGCATCGACGAGAGTGCAGAGAGTAACGACAAGAGGAACATAGAGTTGAGGAGGAGGAGAAAGAATAGTAGCTTTCTCATACTCAAAGCTCCATTTTGCCAAACCATCATTCACACTAAGAGTCGCCTTAAAACTCTTGTACACTTGCAGAAGATCTCCTTCCAAAGTCGAAAATGTCATGATTTTTGCAGCATCATCTATTGCCTCTGTCAAAACCTTGGCAGTTGTTGGAATTGCTCCTGTCATCAAATAAATATATTACTACGCATCACACTATATAATATCCACCAAAAAATATGATTTAAATTGTGGAACATTTTATACCAACAATATAGTGCCAGATCTTGATGGAGCCAACGGCGCCCTCCTCTCCTTGGACGAGCTCAACTCCGGTGAAGGCGGCCGGGAATATCTTGACAATGTCGCTCATGTTGAACTTGAAGAAATTGTAGAATTTATCAGCTGGGCATTTGATTGCAGCGCTAGCAACTAGGGTTTCTACCTTGTTTGCCATTTTGTAATGTAGTTTAGTGTGTTTGGACTTGCAAGACTATTATCTTCTGAATTTATATTGCTGTGGCAACATTATTTAAATAGTATTGGTTTGTATCATTCATCTAATCCACACCTAAAAAATCTTATAATTAGTCGCCCACTTTGAAATCGTAGAAGATATCTTAGCTAACGATTCATGATAGTGATTATTGGGATAAATAATTAGTGGATTGAGATAATAACTGAGTAGTTATACTTCAAATTTAATAAGTCCATTTTAACTAATGAAAGTTGATAGTTTTTTTTATGCATGTATGATCCATCACTCTTAGTTTTTCATGCATGCATGAGTTATGGATGTGACTTAACTCTTAACCGATATATTATACTCAGGTAAGTCCGTCGATATTTGTCACTATTTTCATTTTTGGTCCGTGCGCCAATACATGTACTACTTTTGGTAGTAAACTTCATATTTCACTAACTCATTTTCACTCGCATTTTATTATATTCCATAAAAGTATGACACATATTCACTAACTTTTTCAACTCACTTTCTATTACATTTCTTAAAATCGATGCCGAATCAAAGCGTAACAATTAATGGCGGACGGATGGAGTACTATAATTATTGATGCTAGCCCACTACCACAATCCACTCACATACATTTAAAATCTCGTCTTTAAAGATTTAACACTACAAAAAAACACGCTAATTACCAATGAATTTACTGAGAATACAATATCCGTAGGCATTTACCAATGGATTACCAAGGGATCTATTGTTGATAATTTACCGACGTCATTTCCAACGTATCTGTGACGGAGTTTGGCAGTTTAATTTACCAACGGCCGATTCCGTGGGTAAACCTATTATATTTTAAAAATAATTATTTTATAAATAAATTACCTAGGATTTTTGCCGTCGGAAAACTTAAAGTTATTATATTTAATAATTATTAATTTATAATTCAATTACCAAGGGATTTTGACGTCAGGAAACTTAAATTGTATATGTGGTATATATTTCACCTCTCTACTTCTTTTTTAACCCTAGCCCTCTTTTCACTGCCGTTCGTCTCCGATCTGTGAAGTCGAAGCCCACCAGAAAATTGCTCCGTTCAATCTCTCCAATCCGAGAAATCAAAGTCGACCGGGAAATTGCTATGTTCTGTCTCTCCAATTTGCGAAATCCGACCGGAAAATTGCTGAAAAATCAAAGACTATTGCTGTACTACTCCTCTGTAAGTTAATCACAAGCATTGATGCATGTCTATAAACTGGACAAGTATACTAATTTACTAAATTACTTCTGAATTTTCAATCGCAAGTATTTTCTGAGCCACTACCACTGTCACTACTCCGGGCGCCGCAGTTTGCATCGGCGTCGGCGACGATTCGCTCGGTGTCCCAACAGTTGTGTAACTTCTTTTTGACTAATTCAAATACGATTTAGCTTTCAAAATGTAGTAAATCTTTTATACTCCTTGCTACTTGCAATTCATCATCAGGGATTGCATTTACATATATAGATATTAAGATATGGTGATACTTCACAGTGATAATCCGATTGGGAATTCACGGAGAGCGCTCAGAAAATTTTACAGTGACTCCAGTAATTTGGCTTTACTAACACGATGCTGTCTATGCTCTCTCTCCAGAATTAGGATTTTTGGCACTCAAAAGAGATAAAATTCTGTAAATTAGCTAAGTGTGTTTATTGTTGAGTTTATTAAACTCAATTACTTCAAGATTAAGAAAAAGTGATGAAGTAGGTGCATCACCTAGTTATTATACGTGGATGATTTTTGTTTCCTCATGGCTACATGAAAGCCACGTACCATATTGATAATTAGGTGGTGTAGGTAGTGGATTACATTTGTTTTCTTCCTAATTAAGCTATGATGATGTGTATTGTAGCTAGCTAGTTTTGAATCTCTATAAATAGGGGTAGTAGTAGTTTAATGTAATCAATCAAGAGAAAAGGAAGTGGTGAATTGAGAGAAAGAGCCGTAGCTCATAGATAAACAGTGAGAGTTTGTAGTGCTGAAGCACATCTTTTTGTTTTTGTATTTTGTAATCCTTTTGTGAGAAGCTTATTAATACTTATCCTCCATATTTCATCCTTGTTGAGTGCTCCTATATTTTGTGTGTCAAATATCCAACAAATCTGGTATCTAGAGCCACTCGATCCTACCTATGGCGACAACGTTGAATATGGTTCAACCCCAGATTCCCAAATTAGAGAAACACAATTATGGGAATTGGAGTATTCAGATGCGAGTCTTGTTGCAATCACAAGAGTTGTGGGATATTGTTCAAGACGGCTACACCGAACCTGTCTCCCAAGAAGCCGAAGATGCCCTGACAAACAACCAGAAGAACGCCCTCAAAGATGCAAGGAAACGAGACAAGAAGGCATTGTTCAATATCTATCAAGGTATTGATGAAACCACGTTCGAGAAAGTAAGTGCAGCCACCACGTCAAAACAAGCCTGGGAGATTTTGAAGAATTCTTTCACTGGTATTGATAAGGCGATACGAGTTCGACTGCAGATCCTACGTGGCGAGTTCGAAAGTTTGACCATGTCTGAAACGGAGAGCATTTCAGACTATTTCGCAAGAACATTAGTTATTGTGAATCAAATGAAACGGCAAGGAGAGATAGTTGAAGATGTTCGTGTCATTGAGAAAATTCTTCGTTCCTTGACGTCAAAATTTGAGCACGTCATTGCGGCTATCGAAGAATCAAAAGATCTCAACACTATGTCAATCGACCAGTTACAGAGCAGCTTGGAAGTCCACGAGCAACGCATGAAGAAAAAGACAACTCCGTCACTTGAGCATATGCTACAAGCAAAGATGTCGATACAAGAAGACAAGAAGTTTGAGCCTGGGACATCACGTGGCGGATACAACCGAGGTAGAAGCCGAGGACGAGGCTATCGTGGCCGAGGAGGACGCGGCCAAAATTATCATTACGAAGGAGGACGTGGCCAGAATTACCAAAATCGAGGAGGACGAGGTCAGAATTATCAAAATGAGGGAGGACGTCAAAATTCCACCTATCGAGGCAGAGGTCGGAATTCTTATGGACAACGAGGACGAGGAAGAGGACAATACAGAGGCGGTTATTCTCAAACCTATAATCAACCAGGGTTTGATAAAGCAAATGTCGAGTGCTATACTTGTCACGAATTCGGGCATTACAGCTATGAATGTCCAACAGCCGGAAATACCAGATCCAACCAACAAGTCCATTATGCCGATGGTGGAGACAATAATGAGCAGGTAATTTCAACCTCTCTTTTTACTCATAAAGGACTTGAGGGTGATCAGTGCAGCACGTGGTACTTGGATACTGGAGCTAGTAACCACATGTGCGGGAACAAGGAACTCTTCGTGGAGCTGAAGGAGACATCTTATGGGGATGTTACTTTTGGAGATTCCTCCAAAGTAGCGGTGCAAGGAAAAGGTAATATCTTGATTAAGTTGAAGAATGGAAATCATGGTTTTATATATGACGTCTATTATGTGCCTGCTATGAAGAGCAATATTTTGAGCCTTGGTCAATTGCTGGAGAAAGGATTTGATGTTAATATCAAGAATTCTTATTTGTCTATCAATGATGCTCGAGGTAGTTTGGTTGCCTGTGTGAAGATGTCCAAAAATAGATTATTTGCATTGAACATGAAACATGATATGTTGAAGTGCATGAATACTATTGTTAAAGATGAATCGTGGTTATGGCATTTGCGTCTTGGACATCTGAATTTTGGTGGTTTGAAGCTTTTGTCTTCAAAGAATATGGTGAAAGGCTTGCCGCATATTGATCATCCTGAAGAAGTTTGTGAAGGATGCGTACTGGGAAAACATCACAGGCCAAGTTTCTCAAAAGAAATGAGATGGAGAGCATCACGCCCATTGGAGATCATTCATACAGATGTTTGTGGTCCTCTGAAGCCTATTTCTACTGGAGGTAATCAATACTTTCTAACTTTCATTGATGATTATTCCAGAAAGACTTGGGTGTATTTCTTGAAAAGGAAATCTGAGGTGTTTGATATTTTCAAAGAATTCAAAATTCTTGTTGAAAGGCAGAGTGGGAACTATATTAAAGTTCTTAGATCCGACCAAGGAGGCGAGTTCACATCCGATCTGTTCGAAAAGTTTTGCAAGGATCATGGAATCGTTCACCAACTTACACCTGCATATACTCCTCAATTGAATGGTGTTGCTGAAAGGAAGAACCGAACAATTCTTGATATGGCGAGGAGTATGATCAAAGGGAAGGACTTACCTCGAGAATTCTGGGCTGAAGCTGTCGCAACAGCAGTATATCTCCTGAACCGATGTCCCACCAAAAGTGTTCGCAACATGACGCCCGAAGAAGCATGGAGCTCGTTCAAGCCCAGTGTTGCGCACCTGAGAGTTTTTGGCTGCATTGCCTATGCCAAAATCCCCGAAGCTCGAAGAATCAAGCTTGATGATAAAGGCGAAAAGTGTATCTTCGTGGGATATGGAGATCGAGTAATGGGTTACAAATTGTATAACCCACTCACAAAGAAGGTTGATCATAAGCCGCGATGTGGTGTTTGAAGAAGCTCAAACATGGAGCTGGGAGGATAAAAAAGTTGCAAGCTCGTCAGAAATTGTACCTGATCAGCAAGAAGATGCACGTGAAGTTGAAGAACCTGATTCACCAACATCATCTCAAGGTCCAGTCGGAAGGCCAAGAAGGATGCGCAATCTGAACGATATATATGAAGCTACCGAAGAAAGTTGATGAAGCCGTGGAGGAAAATGTGAATCTTATTTGTTTTTATATGGATGCTGATCCTATTGCTTATACAGATGCTGCACAAGAAATGAAATGGAAGATTGCAATGGATGAAGAAATCAATGCGATTGAGAAAAATGATACTTGGTCGTTGACAACACTGCCAGAAGGCCGAAAAGCAATTGGTGTGAAATGGGTGTTCAAAACAAAGAAAAATGCCAATGGTGAAGTGCAAAGGTACAAAGCGAGGTTAGTGGCGAAAGGATACAAGCAGAAGGCCGGAATTGATTATAGTGAAGTCTTCGCTCCTGTTGCTCGTCTTGAGACGATCAGATTATTTATCTCGCTGGCAGCCCAACACAATTGGAAGATTTATCAGCTCGATGTGAAGTCGGCTTTTCTAAATGGTTTTCTTGAAGAAGAAATTTATGTGGAGCAACCTGAAGGTTATGTGAAACGAGGAGCTGAGAATAAAGTTTACAGATTGAAGAAAGCTTTGTACGGGCTCAAGCAAGCACCTCGTGCATGGAATTCCAGAATTAATGAGTATTTTCTGAAGAATGGTTTCGTGAAGTGTCCCTATGAACATGCTCTATACTTGAAGAAAGATGCTAAAGGTAACATGTTATTCGTTTGCCTATATGTCGATGATCTTATTTTTACTGGAAATTGTGAAACAATGTTTCATACCTTCAAGAAGAGCATGATCAAGGAGTTCGAGATGACGGACATTGGTTTGATGGCACATTTTCTGGGAATTGAGGTAGTACAAAATGAAGATGGGATATTTATCTCTCAAAGCTCATTTGCAAAACAAATCTTGGAGAAATTCAAAATGGAGTCCTGCAATCCTGTTAACACTCCCGTGGCGATCGGTCAAGAATTAAGGAAGCATGATGGTGAAGCTGAGGTGGATCCAACTTACTTCAAAAGCCTCGTTGGAAGTTTACGATATATAACGTGCACTAGGCCCGATATTCTCTATGGAGTTGGATTAATCAGCAGATACATGGAAACGCCGTCACAATCTCATTTGAATGCAGTTAAGAGGATTTTGCGCTATATTAAAGGTACGCTGAATGAAGGTATATTTTATCCCTTTAATCAAGAAGTTAAGCTCATTGGTTATTCGGATAGCGATTGGGGAAGAGACTTGGATGAAAGAAAGAGCACTACCGGCTACTGTTTTTATATTGGAGATGCTGTCTTTACTTGGTCGTCAAAGAAGCAAGCTATAGTGACACTCTCAACATGTGAAGCTGAGTATGTTGCAGCAAGTTCAACGGTGTGCCATTGCATTTGGTTGAGAAATTTATTAACTTTTCTGGGATTCGCGCAACAAGGCCCGACAGAGATACGTGTTGATAATAAGTCTGCAATAGCACTTGCTAAAAATCCAGTGTTCCACGGAAGAAGTAAACATATTGATACTCGTTATCATTTTATTCGGGAACACGTGAACCAAAATGATGTGGAGCTAGTGTACTGCAAGTCACAAGATCAAATTGCTGACATTTTTACGAAGCCACTAAAACAGGATGTCTTTAGAAGATTGAAATTTATGCTTGGCATGAAAACCTTGAAGAATTGAGTTTAAGGGAGGATGTTGAGTTTATTAAACTCAATTACTTCAAGATTAAGAAAAAGTGATGAAGTAGGTGCATCACCTAGTTATTATACGTGGATGATTTTTGTTTCCTCATGGCTACATGAAAGCCACGTACCATATTGATAATTAGGTGGTGTAGGTAGTGGATTACATTTGTTTTCTTCCTAATTAAGCTATGATGATGTGTATTGTAGCTAGCTAGTTTTGAATCTCTATAAATAGGGGTAGTAGTAGTTTAATGTAATCAATCAAGAGAAAAGGAAGTGGTGAATTGAGAGAAAGAGCCGTAGCTCATAGATAAACAGTGAGAGTTTGTAGTGCTGAAGCACATCTTTTTGTTTTTGTATTTTGTAATCCTTTTGTGAGAAGCTTATTAATACTTATCCTCCATATTTCATCCTTGTTGAGTGCTCCTATATTTTGTGTGTCAAAATGGAGTATGTTGAAAGGAAAAAGGTTACTATCTGGGTTCTAATTTCATCCTTGCTGAAAGGAAAAAGGTTCTTCAACTTCACGTGCATCTTCTTGCTGATCAGGTACAATTTCTGACGAGCTTGCAACTTTTTTATCCTCCCAGCTCCATGTTTGAGCTTCTTTGTTCCCGCACATGTGGTTACTAGCTCCAGTATCCAAGTACCACGTGCTGCACTGATCACCCTCAAGTCCTTTATGAGTAAAAAGAGAGGTTGAAATTACCTGCTCATTATTGTCTCCACCATCGGCATAATGGACTTGTTGGTTGGATCTGGTATTTCCGGCTGTTGGACATTCATAGCTGTAATGCCCGAATTCGTGACAAGTATAGCACTCGACATTTGCTTTATCAAACCCTGGTTGATTATAGGTTTGAGAATAACCGCCTCTGTATTGTCCTCTTCCTCGTCCTCGTTGTCCATAAGAATTCCGACCTCTGCCTCGATAGGTGGAATTTTGACGTCCTCCCTCATTACGAAGGAGGACGTGGCCAGAATTACCAAAATCGAGGAGGACGGGGTAAGATACACTTGCTGATGTGGTGTGGAGAAGTTTGTGAAAAAATATACAGTATGTTTTTTTAACTCATCCATTGTTTTTCATTATGCCAAATCAAACCTTTGTTTTTTGCCAAAATAAAAGCTGATAATTAAAAGCTCTTTCTGTGCTGGCAATTAGATAATGAGGATTTTACTTTATATGCTTAGTCATTACATATTTATTCATATTGCTTTGGTGAAGGAATTTAAAAACACGTCTATTGACATAAATACATGTAAATTATTATAAATTATTTTTTTCTTTTGTTCAATGGATAACTCATATTAAAGTCTTTTGAAGCTATGTATCAACGTCCTTCTATCTTACAAACTTTGTTGATATCTTACAGGGCATTGCAGGATTTATATGTGCTGAGGAAGAGCTAGACAGTTCGGGGTTTAACTCTTCAGCAGATGCAGGTGTCTTCTGCTTCCATACATATTTCATGTCTGCTAATCTGATTGTTTCTAGCTAGACAAATAAATCATTCCCACAATCACTATTAAATTGAAAATTTTCACCATGAGTACATTACACTTGTTTACTGAAAAGTAAACACTATTAAATTGAAAATCATGTCTACTCTTTCTGCTACTATATATCATCAAAAGTATGCATTACTATGAGGTACACTTGTTTACTGAAATCTTCCCAAGATTGGGGAGCAAGGGCCATTGATTGAAGTTTCCTTGGTTTACTGAAATCAGGAATTATTACTCATTTTATAATTTCATCATCATTTTCAAAAGTTGGCAGTCAAATAAGAATCTACATCAGGACGGCGTGTGGAGATGTTAGTGTTGTTTTGGTAACTATTGCTTTTATTTGACTTATTGATTTTGCCAATTAGCAATGCTTAGTTCTTGTGTCATGAGTTTGTATTGCCAAGACACAAGAACTTAATATGAGACTTATTTGTTTGACCGTAAAATATATCAAGGGAGCTTAGCTTTCACAAATCTGTTGACTTGCAGCATTGAATACGAGATGAACTGCGCCAAGAGTTGTGGCGCGAAATGCATCCAAAACTATGCGAGTAAAAACAGGAGATGGAAGAAATGATGAAGTAGTATGACGTCCAAGCAACCCCAACAATCAAGTCACACTCCTGATTATGATGATGAGTTGATATATCTCATGCACTCACTTGAAATCTTGACACTTTGTTTATTTTTGCTTTGTATGTTGGTTGTATTTTGACTAATACTTTTGAGGTTTATCAATGATGATTTTCATTTTGTTGGTCATTATTTATTTGTTATTGATTGCATGGTGAAGCTAGAACATGATATGGTGTACAGGTTCACAGAGAAAAATTAAAATGGTTCAAATATAGATTTGAAAGATTACCAACGGAGAAAAGTCGTTGGTAAAATTGTAAAAAAATCCAGAATTGCCAACGGCAATTTCCGTTGGCAATTAACCAAAACTTTAATAGACAATTACCCACAGATTTTTCCGTTGGGAATTTTCCAATGGCTAATATCCCTTGGTAAAAAAAATTAGCGTCGTGGCTTTTACGTATGGCTAGTATCCCTTGGTAATGACATTCTCCGACGGATAAATTGATTTTACCCACGGATATTTCCATTGGTAATTTGCTTGTTTTTTGTAGTGTAATCTAATAAGAAATCAACTTGAATATGTGGATTTGGGTGGATATTGTAAAACAGACAAGACTAAATATAAAATCCTGTAAATAAAATTTTTTTTAACTCGTAAAAATGTACTATTTTGATCACTAATGATATTCGTATGATTTATCCTAGTTAATTATTAACAATATATTTATTGTGATCTAAATTATTGTATTTGAAAATAGAATCGACACAACAAAACATGTGTCGCCGTCAATGCTGTCAGGGAAAATAAAAGGTTTTCTTACTTGAAATAGTAGCGCGTATATATAGGGGTGCACTATGGTCAATAAGTTAAATCCTGTTAAATATCAAAGTAAATCTCAATCCTTAAATCTTTAGATTGGATGGTTGTGATAATAATATCCGAGCTATATTATTATACTAAAAGCGTTATATTATTAGCAGAGCTACATTATTAGACTACACAATCTACATTATTAGAATAAAACGCGTTACATTATTTGCCGAGCTACATTATTATACTACATGATCTACATTATTAGATGACACGTGACATTCATCTAACGGTTACATCAAAAGATCCAATGACTGAGATTCGCTTTGATTTTTGAGAGCATCCACAACCGTGCTCTTGCCAGCGGCACGGTTGTGGGCCCGGGCGGTACTATTCATGCCTGCTCTCTGGCAAAAGCACAACACTCACAACTGTGCTCTTCCGCAAGGACGAACACAATTAATATAAAATTCAATTAAAAAATAACATTTCCATAATATTAAAATCCATTTAAAAACCATAATAAATATTACAAATTACAAATAAAATTAAAAAATACATAATTAAAATCCTAAAATTAAAAATTACATAATTAAACTCCTTAAAATTAAAATTACATAATTAAACTCCTTAAAATTAAAAATTACATAATTAAAATCCTAAAATTAAAAAATTACATAATTAAACTCCTAATAAGACTACGCATCTGGCGGGATCAACCCCAATTGTTTTTGGAGACCTTTTATCATGGTCTCGTGTGTTTCAAGTTGCGTGGGGGTCATAGATGACCTATCGGCCATATTGAGTTGGCTTAAGAGCATCCACAGCGAGTTGTTCGAGGGTGGAGGTGGCACATAGGGAGCGGGAGCGGCTTCGGGAGTGGCTTCGGGAGTCGAGCCGCGACGACGGTTGGCCGCCGCCTCTTCCTTCCTTGGGGCGGCGTTGGGAACCGCTCGGTCCGGCGTCGGGGCTACCAAGTTAGCTCCGGCGAGTTGGCTAGCCACTTCTTCCGAGCCGGAGTCGGATAGGGCTACCGACCTTGATCGTTTGGAGGAGCCGCTAGAGGAGGATGTTATGCCTCCCTTATACTTCGGGTGCGTCCGCGTCTCCTGCCAAACGTTAAGATATTTGAACGACTTACCGTTCATGGATTGGTAGGTGCTCAGCGCGGCGGTGATGATGTCGACCTCGCTTCGGCCGCTCCCGGCATTCCGGGACTCCTGGATGAAATAGCCGTTGAACTTGCCAATTTCTTCGTTGGCTCGGCCGATGCAGTTGCGCACCATACTCTAGTTGCGCTCGATCGTTCCGGGCGGCCGGTTTGCATTGTACCGGCTAGAGACGCGCCACCAAAAGTGATCGCCGGATTGGTTCGTTCCAACCACCGCATCTTCGGAGATTTCCAAGTACGCCTTGAACAATCTTTCCATCTCCGCCGGTGAGTACGGTGTGCGGACACCGGCGCGAGATGGAGGAATCGGCATTTGGGAAGGGGCGCGATGCCTAGGCTCCGGTGTCCACCCGTAGCGCCCTTCGGAGGCACCTTGGTCGTCGATTGGGTATGGACGGTAGCCACCCGGAACGGCCGAATCTTGGGTTTGAGGAGGGGCTGAATATTCCGTTTCCGGACTAGGAAACGGTTGTGAACCGAACCATTCGGGGTTCCAACCGTGGGAGCCCGAAGGGTTATCGTCTTGGCCGGACATAGTGATGTTGTAGGGTATGAGAGAATGAAGATGAAAATGGATATGAGAGAATGGAGATGAGAATGGATATTGGAGAATGATGATGAGAGTTGTGTAGTTTGATGTGAATTTTTGGGGTGAAATTGGGGGTATTTATAGATGAAAGTGTGTATTTTTGGGGTAAAAAAAATGAAAAAAAAATTTAAAAGGTGTAAAAACGGTTATAAACGGATATATTTTTTTGGGGAAGTGAAATTTTTTTTTATTTTTTATCGGTTTTTTTTAATAAAAAACTGATTTTTTTTAAAAAAAAATATAAAAATGTTTAAATACAATGGTCGAGCCGTTGACGAATGGGAGCGCGTCACGTGTGCGTCCGCTGGCACGGACGTGCTCGATACATCGAGCAGCGCCGTGCCAGCGGCGCGAGCGCAGCGGCGGCGGATGGCGTCCGTGCCAGCGGCGCGGACGGCGGTGGCGACGGACGCCACCGCTGCGCATGCTCTGACAGAATTTCACTTATTGATCTGATCACACCCCTACAAATGTATATGTATAGAAGCATGTATATGTATAGAAGCAACAAATAATCCTAAAACCTTTATGCTATATATTCGTATTAGTATTAAAACTTCATTGCAATAAATACGATTTCACTTTCACATGTTCAACCGTTTTTGGTTTGAAACTTTATTATACGAATACAACAATAATTATTAAAGTTTGATCTTAATTCTATCTTACACTCCGTCGTTAAAAAAAAATTTCTCTAATAAACATTATAATTCTAGAATAGGAAACCTATCTCTCAATTAATTTAGAAACTAAGTACATTATTTTTCTCAAATATATAAATCTATTAGTCTTAAGTAACGTGAATCACGAAATGGGCGTAGTATTTGGTAGTGAAAAATAATTTTGTATTGTAGTGATCTACTCACCAGTTACCTACCCATCAACTAATGCTAACTCAGCGATGAAGAACTGATGTTTTTATTAAATATTAATTGTTAATTATTATTTCTCTTTACATGTTTTCATTATTAATTATTGTGATTGATTTTTGCAGACAACACGTGATTATCATGTCAACGGTATATACGTATTAGATGCTAGGATGATTGTCTCGACAATTAGATTTTTAATATCTCGTCATAACCACCAATATAGATGAGATTATAGAAGCTGTGATGATGTGTAGGCTATAATTAAATGGATGAGAACAGCTATTATATCGAATTAATGCTGCAGAGTATTTAGAAAATTCAACTCGCATAACGCAGAGATAACAACAGTGACGGATGTAGAAAATATTTTTAATTGGAGCTCCATTGTGTATATATTTTGTGTATTCAATATAATAATTCAAAATATAACATAACAAATGTACTTCTTGTTGAGAAAACCGGGTAATTTTCTCTCAAATAGTGAAATGAACCGATTCAGTAATTTTAGAGTTAACTCAATGGAGTCTACTCGATAAAATTATTTCTCCAAATAAATTCTCAGGACAAGCTGGTGGGACACTGTCCCTCTTAAATACCAGACTCCTAACAGAATTTATCAGTCGGGGTATTTATGGCAAAATAAAAACACCCAAAAGAACCGTACAAAACACTACTACCAAACCCGCAAATAATATTGAATACAATATCACAATAGAAGAGAAAACCCATAAATAAATGCGGAACAAAATAAATAATAAAGAATGAACACATCCGAAACTTTGATAACGGAGTTCGGCCAAATTGCCTACGTCTCTGAGCACCCTCTGCAGAGTCCACTTATATATAGACGGAGAAGAGAATACAAATGTTTGAGGATGATTTACAAAATTGGGGTGAGCTCCTTTTATAGGCAGCCACTCCCCCAAACTTCCTACTCCCCACTGGGATGGCAAAAGTTTGCCAAAAACCAGAAGTCCACAATTTTGGGCTACAAGTTAACACTTCTTACTTCTCAAGATAAATTTTTACGTCCCAAATTAAGTGAGAAGCTTCTTTTTCTCACTCGTTTTGAGAAAATGATACTCCTTCCGTTCCATTACACATGACACATTTCTTTTGAGCATAAGTTTTTAGGTAATAGTCACTTATAGTGGGACTGACGGAGTATAAAATAGGTAATGTGGAGAGAGTGTAAAGTAGAAAGAGAATAAAATAGAGAGAAGTAACTGAGACGCTTCTTTTTCCGTTTCACCAAAAGTATCGTATTCATTTTTGGGATGTCACACCTAAAGTGAGTTATTTCATTATAAGAAATATAGTAGAAAGTTGGTTGAAAAGGTTAGTGGAAGGTGGGTCCTACTTTTAGTTTTATAGTACTCCCTTTGTTCCGCGGTAGTGGTAGCGTTTCTTTTCGGACACACGATTTTAGAAAAATTGTGTTAAATGAGTTAAGTAAAAGAATAATAAAGTATGAAATGAAAAATGTGGAGAGATAAAGAGAGAAAATAGTAAGAGGGGGTAAAGTAAGTGAGAAGAAATTAAATGTGTGACTTTTACTAAAAAAGAAAATGACTCCACTACTATGGAACGTACCAAAATGGCTAAATGATTCCACTACTATGGAATAGAGAGAGTAATGAAATGTTCGTAAATAAATTAGTGAAATATGGGGTACATTACCAAAACTAGTAAAAAGCAAATGGTAGTTTATTGGTGGACGGATAAAAATGGTAAAATGAGAAGTTTATTGGTGGACGGATAAAAATGGCAAAATGAGAAGTTTATTGGTGGACGCACTATAAAATAAACCATTTAGAACATTTTTTAATGCAATTAAAGATGGTAGTTTTTGTTTCTAAGTCTACCACATACGCTTAAAAATGTCCTTATTGTTGGTGTCCCGACTAAAATTAGAGGACGCAAGTGGAAGCGTCCTAAAAGCGCAAAAGTTTAAGTTAATTTGTCCTTAAATTTTGGAACATTTCTTTTGCGCCTTAAATTGTTGTTATTTTAAAATTTTCAACGCAAGTGATTGCGTCTCGATTTTTGTATCCTTAAAATATAAGTTTTTTGTAGTGACGGAGAGAGTATATTTTAAGGACATAAAAATTAAGACGCAATTACTTGCATTGGAAAAGTTTAAAAACCAACAACAATTTAGAATCTAAAAGAAAGCGTTCTTAAATAAATAATAAATTAACTTGTTCTTTTGTTTTTTAGAATGCTTCCAATTGCGTCCTCTATAGGGACTATTGAAGCCGGAGAGAATTTCCATTTTCTTGGAAGCTCTTTTCTGAATGCACTAATTAAACATGTATATATTATGGAGTTTCCATAGTAAAGTAAACAACTAAACATTGTATTTCCACTTATACTAAAGAAAAAATAACTAGATAAAATGCCACATATACAGTAGTAAAAATCAATTTGCAACAAACCATGCCCCACAATGGGTTTTATTTAATAAAATTAAAATACATAGTATGCATAACACATGCATCAAATAACCATTCCAAACAACATAACATTAACACAATAAAAATGGTCGTCATGACCATCAATACACACATAACCAACCCATTGCAATTTTAGTTGATGAGGAGGTAGGCATCCACAAGAGTGATGAGAGTCGTTAAAATGGGAACATAGGCCAGAGGAGGTGGAGTGAGAGGACTTGTTCTCTCATACTCTATAACCCATTGTGCCGAACCCTCACTCACTTTAAGTGTGCATGCAAAACTCTTGTACAATTGCAACGCATCTCCTCCCAACATTGTCAGTTTTATGGTTTTTGTAGCATCATCTATCACTTCATTTAGAACCTTCATCCCCATTGAAATCTCTCCTGCATGCAAAATTAGGTTTAATATCAGACACTTAGAAATTGGATCTGAATATTAGTAGTAGTGTCGAAAAGAAATTTATACCGAGAGCATAAGTCCAGAGCGTGATGCAGCCGACGACCCCTAGCTCTCCTTCGATGACCTCAGCACTCTTATAAACGGCGGGATATATATTGACGATATCGGTTAGATGGAATTTGAAGAAAGTGTAGTATTTTTCAGATGGGGTTTTTGTTGGAGAACTAGCAACTAGGGTTTCTACTTGGTTTGCCATTGCTTAATTTTGGTGCTTGAGTTAGTAAGGGGTTTTATCTTCTCGATTTATAGTGTTGTTGGAACAATTTTTAATTGCTATTGGTTGGATAGTTGGTGTAACCTTACACCTAATATGTTTATACATGGAAAATTTTAAAGTCTTAATTAGATAATTAATAATTGTTGATGATAATTGGACGTAGTTAATCGATTAATATACAACCTTGGATTCCTTAAAATTACGACGTTTAGGAAATTTTCTTGTAAAATATGTTAAAAAGAAACTTTACCGTTCATAACTGTTTAAATATATAAAGTACTACTCCCTCCGTCCCAAAGAGGATGGCACACTTGGGAGATGACACGAGATTTTAGGAGATGTTGTTTTGTGTGTTAATTGGTGACACAAAATATAAATTTATCATTAATGTGAGAGGAAACTTTTTCCAAGAGAAGAAATGTGACATCTTTTGTGGGACAAACTAAAAAGGAAAATGTGACATCTACTATGGGACGGAGGGAGTACTATTTACAAAAAAATTAATATTACTACTAATACTATTATAGCAACTGAGTAGTCGTCCAAATAGTACTCATTAAATTTTGGGTGATTATATAAACGGGTAGTTGTCCAAATAAAAATCCATACACTACAAAATAAGCACTCTAATTTGGTAAGCATGATTAAGGTTTGTAATAGGAGCTATTCTATGACACTCTGATAATTTAGCTAATTAAGAATACTAATTAGCTAGGCGGGATGCCGCACTTAAAATACAAAATATAATACGAAAATATTGAATCATTTCTCAATTGTCATGGCTAAAACTAATCAACACCTAGATGTGACTTGTATTAGCAAAGCGATAAGAATTAAGTAACTCGACTGTTTTGCAAGTTGATTACATATTTAGACAGTGAAACAATTTGTATTTTATTACTATAACAATCGAACATGGGTACATTACATGAATAACAATAATAATAATGTAATAAAATACAGGTTGAAACTTAATTCATAAATATTTGTTTTTAATTGATATTGATTGGATGTTGGTGTAACCTTACACCTAATGTCTATTGATAAGCAATCCTCAAATCTTAATTAGCTAATGATTATTGATAATTATTGAACGTGATTAATCTATTCAAATATACATAACCTTTATACTAAAATAAACATTACCTATTTACCTAGAGTATTGACGTGATTTTTAAAAAGAAGGTTGTTCGAATTGTTCTCATATACGTGATTCAAATAGATTCTGTTTGGAAGATTTGTTTTTTAGTTCTAAAAAGAGGAAAGACACATTTTCATTTTGCGTAACACGAAACTGAAACGTAATGAAAACACCTCACTTAAATTATAAATATTTCAATTGCTAAAGTGGTGTAATTGGTGGTATTAATTAAGATCTTGTGCTCATCATATCCTAAGTTTAAATCTCCCATCTCATTTTTGTGTTTGAAGTCCTTAAGAACAACTAAAAATATTAAGTACCAATTAGATTGGAATTTAATCCAATTAAATACAGAGGCACTTAAATCTACCACTTCATCATTTGAGCAATCCAACTACATTGTTTTCTAGGTGATACGAAACTGAAACATTCCTTTCAACTTTAGAAATGCGAAACAGAATTCTGTCTCACCCATATTCGGAAGTTAACAAAAAAAACTCTCTCATGCATGGATTTTTTTCCCTATTTTAATCTAAACCATTAGATTTTGGGTAACTAAATGGGTAATTTTCCCAATAAATCTAAATTTCGGTAAGTTAATTAATCGTTTACATATTTCGGATTATATGCAATATTCATTATGAAGTACCGTATAGTACTACTCCCTCCGTCCCGCACTACTCGCACCTTTCATTTTGGGCACGGATATTAAGGAATGAGTGATAGACAAAGTCAACAATTACGGCTGTAGGTATAAATTGTTACTAAAAATGGAAAGAGTGCAAATAACTTGGGACGCCCAGAAAAGAAATAAGTGCAAGTAGTGCGGGACGGAGGGAGTATAATTTAAGCAAGATTAGGTAAGTTGATAACATATTTTATAATTTGATTTCCCTCGAAACAATTATTTATTCTCTTCCCATGTGCAATGTCAAGTAGTGTATCTTTCTTTCCCTTTCTCCATTCCTTTCCTTGTCTCTCATTGTATTTAAAAAATTGGTTAATTGTATTAGCTTTCACCTTATATAATAAATTTTGATTTATTTTACTTTATAGTCCGAACTTTGAAAAAAGTTTCAACAATAACCTTCATTTAGATTTAGTATATTTTATACTACCTCCGTCTTTTAAAAATAGAAACTATTTATATTTTGATGTCCCTTAAAAATAGAAACTTTTTAAAATTTTTATTTTAGAAACTGGACCCACAATCCAATATACTACTTTAATTACTTTTTCTCTTTCTCTCACTTACTTTATCCATTTTTCTCTTTATCTTTTTCTTTCTTACTTTTACCAATTCTTTTCTAATATTTCTATTTTTCAAATACGGAGATAGTAGTAACTTTTGAAGTTTCATTTATAGCCTTAATTTTGAGAATTTATTGAACTGTAGTTTGCACAGTCAACAATATCAAATTTGAGGTTAATCTTCAATTATTTTATAACAGGGTTTATTTACTTGATACATTTATATACTTTGTCAGCCAGCCAAACCAAATATTTTGACATGCTAATGATCAAAATTCTTGGTTAAGTAATGATGATAAATTACTAGAAAGAGCGAAGAAGTATTATTGTCACAGCTTCCTTAAAATTTGTGCTCAGTATTTAAACAAATATTGCTAGGTAATACACTTAAATCCAAATATTATATGGCTGTCAAAGTTCATGAATCAATCGAATATTGTCAGAAAAAGTCAACATTTATTGTTGTTTATGTAAGGGCATCCACAACCCTAGCCCGCATTTAGGCCCCAAGTCTCATCAATGCCATCATTCCCCTAAATTTCAATCGCAGACCACAACTTCTCTAACTCTGCAGGCCCCATCCAGATCACAACTATTAAATTGCACTTTTCAAAATTTACAACCTATTTTACGCGTGAAATAAAAAATGCCGAACAATTTAAAACAGGGAAAAGTTGTTCTTCATTCGGAAATTGAAAATTACAACATAAAAATTTAAAAATATAAAAAAATATTAAAACATAACGTCAATGCTGGAAAACGTTGGTGTGTGTCCAAATTTCTTCAATTAGATCTGCTTGGAGGCGAGTGTGTGCTTCTTCTTGGCGCATCGCAGCTGAACGGGCCATGTCATTGTGCATGTCGGGAGGAACACCCTACACGGGCGGGTCGGTGACAACGTGGTTACTAGCGGTGCAGGAGCTTGCATCATCGCTTCACAAAGTGACATTTTTTCCCTCGTCCTCAACGATCATGTTATGCATTATGATACATGCATACATGATGTCGGTGATTAGTGGACGGTGCCAACCACGGGACGCTCCCTTCACATAACCCACCGTGATTGGAGGACTCCGAATGCATGCTCCACATCTTTCCGAGCCGCCTCTTGCTTTTGGGCGAACAATGACCTCTTCGGCGTTGTCGGACATGTAATAGTCTTCACGAACATAGGCCATCGAGGGTAGATCCCATCTACCAGATAGTACCCCATATTGTACCGGAGATGGTTGGCCGTGAACTCTACGTTCGGCGCTCGCCCGGCACACAGGTCGTTGAACAATGGAGACTCGCTCAACACATTGAGGTCGTTGTTCGACCCAGCGACACCAAAGTAGGCATGCCAGATCCAAAATAGTTGGTCGGCAACGGCCTCCAACACGATCGTCAGATGTGTGCCCTTGTGCCCGCTAGTGTATTGTCCTCTCCAAGCCGTTGGATAATTCTTCCACTGCCAGTGCATAAAGTCGATGTTGTCCAGTATCCCCGAGAAGCCATGGGTCCGCTCGTGCATGTTCACCAACCTCTGGGTGTCGTCGGTCGTTGGCTTTCTCAAGTATGTATCCTTGAATGCTTCGATCACTGTCCGACAGAATCTAACTAGGCACTTGCGTCCAGTTTGCTCGCTTACATGGAGATACTCATCAAACATATCTGCAGTAGTTCCGTAAGCGAGTTGGCGTATGGCGGATGTGCATTTCTGCAAAAGTTGATATACTTTGCCGCCCAACAGCATCGGTGGTTTGCATGAAATACGAGTCACGAGTTACAACTGCATTGACGATGCGCATGAATAAATGTCTCTGCATCCGGAACCGACGACGGAACATCTGATCACTCCATCGAGGATCTTTAGAGAAATAATCTATGAAAAGCCGCAAACCAGCTTGTTCACGGTCTCGGAGGGTATACATCCGAGTACGTGGTATGTTTGTTGTTCGTTCCACGCTTGAACAACAGCTTGGTAGCGAGCAACCTCGTTGTTGATTTCCTCTTGGATTGCAGGCATCGCCTCCTCTAACATTCTGGCACTTTGAGCTTCGATTGCTCTTTGACCACCATGGCGAGGAGGCATTTTTTACGGATATATTTGCTAGTGATATAGTGTGCGAGAGAGAGAGAGAAGTTGAATAGATATGAAAATGGAGTGGTATTTATAGATAAATTTCGAATTTTATAAAATAAAAAAAAAATCGAAATTGGGGCCCTTGTCCGGCCCAAACCCCCTCCAACACTGGGCCGGGCAGCAACGTGGCCCGTCCCGGGACGAGATAACGCTGGGCCGGACTGCTCCATGGCGCGGCCCAGGACGCCGATTCCTCCCCTCCAATGCGCTGGGCTGGGGGCCAGTACTATGCGCGGTCCGCCCGCAGAGTTAGGCATGCTCTAAGGCATTCAGTGTGCAGCCCCGCATGGGGTCAATGGCAGAACCATGTACAAACTATGAGGAGCTTTATTAATCCCCAATTTTTTTAATTTTTTTTTATTTTTTTATTTATATTGTAATATCTTTAAATTTATGGTATTTTATGTAAATCATTATGCAAAAAGTCCCTACAATTTTAAAAAATATGAACTCTAATTTTAGAATATAGCCCATACCAAAATATTTTCTGCATCCAAACATGCTCGGGGCACCCGCCTAGCGGGACTGCATTCCAGGTACTCTTCTCCATAAGGTCGTCGGGCTTTACACCCGATGTCCGGCCAATTCGCTGGCTTCCGTGTGAATTTTTTATTTTTTTTATTTCGTGTTTGTTTTGTTAATAAATTTAATGCTCCATCAGTCCCCAAAAAATTGACTAAGTTGGATTATGAGGTCTACTTTATTAGTAGTTTAAGACTTTCCTTATTTAGACTTTGTCCAATTTTAGGTGACATGCCAAAAAAAAATCAATCTGTTTTTTGGGACTGGAGGAGTATATAATTATTTTCGCTATAAATACATATATTTCCTTCAAATTTTCACACCTCACTCTCTCTTTTCACACTTTCAATCTTTTATCTATCTTCAATTTTTTTGTAAATAAATCAAAGTGCTCAAAAACATGGATTATTCTGAATAAATATACCATCGATTTGACGAATGCGGTTGTTATGGAAACTTCTGATATAATAATAAGAAGAGGCCCAACCTCCTAATTTCAATTACTCTCTCCGTCCCATAATAGATGATATTTGGAGAATGACATGAGATTTTATTTGATGTTGTTTTGTATGTTAGATGAAGAGAAAAAATAGTATATTTATATTAATGAAAGAGTGAACTTTTTCCAAAAAGAAAATGTGACATCTTTTGTTAGACAAACTAAAAAAAATGTGACATTTATTATAGAACGGAGGGGATGTAGTACCATTTTTCTATTTTTTGTTTAAAAAAAATTGGGAAACATCAACTAAATTTACCCTTCAGATTTCTAATGTGAACTGTCGGCCCATTAAAATCCAAAACGAGTCAAGAGGCCCAGCCTCCTAATTTTGACCCGATTGCATATACAGATACAGAGCATACAAATGTCAAAATCCAAACCCCATCACCCTTTTCTTTATCTCTCTCTCTCAATCCAACCATTCCACCACATACTCCGGCGGATTAGCGATTACCATCTCTCTGATCCACGCTATGCTCCATCTTTCTCACCATCCAATTTGTGGTGGCTTCATCTAATTTTTTCCTCGGTTCAAATTCCAAAAACAATCACGGCTTCATTTGATTATCTCTTCCAACCGCCAACCATCCACCATCTCCGGAGATCTTCTCCGTCCAGTCTTACGGTGGACGACAAGGGCCGGATTCCTTCCCCGCACGGCGGCCGGGGTGCCTTACCCTCCGAAGGCGGCTCCCCATCCGATCTCCTCTTCCTCGCCGGCGGCGGCCCCTTCTTCTCTTTCGCCGCCTAACTCTGACTTTTTTTAAAATTTATTTCTCGTAATTTTCATCCTACCCCCTTCGAGTATAAGTGAGAGTGAGTCGTAAATATGGTGTCTGTATTAGAGAGGAAATTGACGATAAAGAGGGTGGCCACCGTGGTTTCTAACTACCAGGAGAATGCGTCTACTGATGACCTCGAATCTATGGCGCAGGGCTGCGGCCGCAATTGCCTCGGAAGCTGCTGTTTGCCGGGTACATTCTCGTCTATCATTTGCGATTTTATGCTTTTAGGGTTTGAATGTCATTGTAATTTGTAAGATTAATTTTATTTTATTTGGGCGATATTATGTAAATTGGCTATGGATTTATTTATTTTCCGGTATTGATACATGTTTTTGTTAAAGTTCCTTGGCATGGAATTTGGAGATATTGCTGACTTTTATCGTCAAGATTCCATCTTTGATATTGTTTTTTCGTTTTTGGAGATTTGGTTGTTGAATGCTCCTTTTTCAGCAAGTTTGTTTATCAATCGCATTGGTAGAATATTTCTACAGAGGAAGACCTTGTGATAAATTTTTGTTTGGATAGCGATTCCGGTTTTCTTCTTTTCTGAGTAGGTTTAACTTGTCTCAGTTTCAAAGCTGCCTCTCTATGCATTCAATACTGATGCGGAAGAGCAAGGTCACGACAAAGTTGATGCATCTTGTGATGGCAAATCTCCTGAAAAGTCCTATTTAAACAATTTGTTGCTAGGGCAGTGGGAAAATCGTATGACTCGGGGGCTTTTCAGGTATGATGTTACCTCTTGTGAGACTAAGGTTATTCCTGGAACATATGGCTTTGTGGCACAGCTGAATGAAGGACGTCACCTTAAGAAACGGCCGACAGAGTTTCGGGTTGACAAGGTTCTCCAGCCTTTTGATAAGAACAAATTCAACTTTACAAAAGTGGGTCAAGAGGAAGTGCTCTTCAGGTTTGAGCCAAGTGAAGATGGAAAAACTAGTTATTTTCCTTGCTCTCAAATTGATCCCGAGGGAAACTCGGCCAGTGTCGTTGCAATCAATGTATGCTATTTCACTACCTTTTTAGATTTCTGATCTGATGCTGTCTTGCAATGGCTGTGTATGTTTCTTCTTGTAGATCATAACATCTTTTTTCAGGTGAGTCCCATTGAGTACGGACATGTGCTTCTAATTCCCCGGGTCCTTGATTGCTTACCCCAGAAAATTGTTCATGACGGCCTTATGCTTGCTCTGCACTTTGCTAAAGAGGCGTCGAATCCCTTTTTCAGAGTGGGCTATAACAGTTTAGGTGCATTTGCCACCATCAACCATCTTCACTTTCAGGTATAAACTTCTTGAGTCATCTGGCTCTTAGTTCTTATTGCTATGTTGCCGTAACATTGCATCAATGGCAGGCATACTTCTTGTCTGCACCTTTTCCAATCGAGAAAGCTCCAACATGCAAAATAATGAGCAGCAAAGATACTAGGGTGATGGTCTCTAAGCTGCTGAATTATCCTGTCAAAGGACTTGTCTTTGAGGGTGGAAATAAGTTGCGTGATCTATGTGATGCCGTAGCAAGCTCTTGCATCCTTCTCGAAAGTAACAATGTTGCTTTCAATCTACTTATTTCTGATTGTGAAAGAGAGTATTTCTACTACCTCAGGTGATCTCTTTTCCAGTCCATCCTTAAATTTTTGGTCTCGACCAATGTATTATGAATACTAGTTCCTATATTTGCACGATAAGGCAAATCCAATAGTTAGCTTGTCAACAATCATAGATTCCTCTGACGTCATCATTTAGATTTTACTCCTATAAGGTCCCAATGCATTGAAATGCCCAATCATTGGTCTACTCTATCATCAGCTGATGGTCTAGAGAATTGTGATTTGGTTGTCGAATTTGACTAATCAGATTGGTCCTTTTTAGTGTTTATGGCGTTCTAGTTACCATCAAATTTCATGCTTAACAATCATACTTAACGAATTACTACTAGTTTTATCTTCTGGCCACTGTTGAAATATTTGACGGAAGCCAAATTAGTGCTGTGCTGTAGCAACTAGCAACTGTGGATCTTTGATGCCTTCTCATCTCACACACCAGTAATTGTTATGTTCAATTATTGCCTTGGACACCTGGTTTTTTACCTTGCAGCTATATAGAATTACTGTACATAGGCTATTGTAATTGTCAAATGTTCCTGAAAAGGAGATTTATAGTCTCCGTTATGATGGATTGCAGTGCTATGCTGAGAAACAAGCACGTGGAGAAGTAGAGCAGGAGCTTCTTGATACTCAGGTGAACCCCGCTGTCTGGGAAATAAGTGGACATATGGTGCTCAAGCGGAGAAAGGATTATGATGAAGCTTCTGAACAATATGCATGGAAGCTTCTCTCGGATGTTTCTCTCTCAGATGAGAGATTCCAGGAATGGAAAAGTACGTCCGCGAGGCTGCTAATTTGCAAGAAGACGAGGACTTTATCAGCACAGAGGAGACTAGTTATGGCTCTGGCACTACACAAGTCTCCCGACATCTCCCTCAAGATTGCCTTGTGTTGCGTTAACTGTTAGCGTTACTTACGCATAGCTCGCTATGCTGATACGTGCTGCCATTTCCCTAGAGGTAGTTGGTGTGTGCTTTTCCTCTCTAGATGGTAGGTGGTGTGATGCATACAGTTAGTTGGCGTTTTTCAAGCAGGATATTGCTTGAGAGTTGTATTACCAAATACTACTTGATAAATTATTGAAAAGGGATCCATGGGTTTTGTGTATTATAGTATATGGTGAGAATAAATTAAGAAACTACTTTAAAGTTATATTCGTATTTTACGTTTTGGGAATATGTTTGGTTGCATGTTACGTTATACTTATGTCTGAATAATTTGCAAAAATATTCAAGAAAACATTTTCAGAAATTAAATCCAACGGTTTGGCGTCAAGGGTTGTAACGTAACGTCATGATCTGATTATATCTTTATGGGTTTGCCGGATATAAAATTAACCAAAAGTCACTTTATTTTGGTCTAACTAATCAAATTCAAAATTAAAAACCTTGATATTGATTGTGCAGTGCTACAGTGCTACTACATATGCTTGTTCCTTGATTTCGCATGGTAAAGCTGGAATTAAAAAACTTTCTAGGATTTAGATTGGTGCTACTGATATTTATACATCTCCAGCTCTTAAAACCATTTCTTTAGAGCGGTCACAATAGTGGCGCCGTCCTGCCGCTGTGTGGAGAGCGCCCCCGTCGGTGCCTATTGGAGGCGCAGGGCCGGAGGACGGCGCTCGGTGGTCGCTGCGGGGAAGGGCAGGGCATTTCGGCGCCTATTGCGCACCGTCCAACCACCGTCCGCTGTTTTTCTTTATTTTTTTATCATATTTTATTATTATTTTATATACCCAACTCATTGCACTTTTTTTTTAATATTTGATAAACATCAACAATTAAAATGAATTAAGTTGGAAGCTATGAGATAAAATGATGATGTGGCAGGTGAATTTTTGAGATGGTTCTCCCTAATGTGAATGCTCTTAGCTATACTACAAATTAGGTTGGTCGCTGAACATGCCAGCAATCAGAGAAAGTTGTTACATTCTCTTATGCTAATTATTTAGATTGATGGCATAGTAATTATTATACAGATGACACTAAGAAGATCAAGAAGTTGAATGTAAATTTTATAAAGGAGTTCCAATGAAAAATTTCAGAGCTCTATAGTATTTCTTGGGCATTGAGGTTATAAGATCAGCTAAAGGAATATTTTT
>NW_024598663.1:0-14667 GCF_004379255.2 Salvia splendens
TTTTTATTATTATAACTATTTATAAATTTTACCGAGAACTGTGATAATAACACATAATATAAATATTATAATCATATATTATAATTATGATAATAATTATAATTATATTATAAATAAAATTAAGTACTCCATGATTTATAATTTTAAATTACTTTTAATACATTGTAGTAATTAATAATAATAATAATAACAATAAAACTATACTTATATTGTATTAAATATACAAGAATCCTAAAATGGGAAAACGAACACCTAAGAAAAGTTAGGATTCAAAATCATAGAAATTGTACTAACTTTTTTTGTGTTCTTAGGATTTTGACTACTTTCTCAGTTTGATTAAAAGAAACAAAAAAAATTTAAAAATTTAAATTTATTATCACTTTCCTAGACATAATTCTGGTAATTGATATGACATTAGTGTTTAATGATGTATCTTAGTAGCATAAATTATAAATTAATATTTATGAGTAATAAGTTAGGAATAGCTTTTACATAATATATTATATTTTGGGTGGGTGGAAAAAAGAGTGTCCCTTAATTTAAGGGACGAGTGACAAAAAAATCTCTCGGAAGAAAAGGAATGAGACTCTATAGTAGCGGTAATATAATATTAATTTATTATGATTAGTTTATATTATAATTATTCATATTTTTTTTACTATTAATAATTAGGGTAAATTGCTTTAAAAGTCACGAACTTTGCCAAAAGTGTGGTTTTTCCCATCAACTTTAAAAGTTGCATGAAAAGTCATGAACTTTACCGGATGTTGCAAATTTCCCATCCAACCCGACCCGGTAAATTTCCGGCGTAAACTAATCCTACATGGCTTGCCGGAGGCGTGATATGGCATATTCTCCGTTGGCAGCGTCACAGATCGGGAATTGCAAACGGTAGTGGGAATCGCGAGCCCTAAATCGTGTGGCCGTTTAATTCAATCGAGCCCTAAATCTCGAAATTTGGTTTAATTTAATTAAATCTGTATAAAATGACGTCGTTTTTAACAGTGCAAAACAACGCTGTTTTATGTACTGCCGGAAAAATATGTCATGTCACACCTTGGCAAGCCATGTAGGATTAGTTTGCGCCGGAAATTTACCGGGTCGGGTCGGACGGGAAATTTGCAACACCCGATAAAGTTCATGACTTTTCGTGTAACTTTTAAAGTTGATAGGAAAAACCACACTTTTGGCAAAGTTCATGACTTTTGAAGTAATTTACCCTAATAATTATTAGTATTATAATCAGCGCACAGGCCAGAATACTGGACTTTGGATCAAATTAAGCCCAATTCGAGGGCCCAGGATTATTATATATAAAGTTGTAATTGTAATTAGGGTTTCAGAAGAGCAGAGCTACATATCTGCCTACGGCGGCCTGCACTACGAAGGACACTGAGGAGCTCATCCACAAGCAATCATGGGTAAAATCTGCTTCTTATGTTCATATCTTCTGATACTTAGCTTGTGCACACAAACTCATGGAGATGCTGTCTGTTTGGAATAAAGCGATTGAGAGTTTATGGCACTAATGTTGCTTGTGTTCAGGTATTTCTCGGGATTCTATGCACAAGAGGCGTGCCACTGGAGGCAAGAAGAAGGCATGGAGGAAGAAGCGAAAGTAATTTTTTCTTCATCAATTTGATATTCGATTTTTAGCTTCTTTTAGTGCTTATTCTGCTATTTATTCTATTCTCTTCGTTCAGTATCTCAATTTTGCTCTCGTTACTGTTAAATTGTCTGATTATTGTGTTCTGTCAAATAGGTCTTCTGCAAATTAGATTACTAATCCGTTTTATTGAAGTTAATATGTTGAGAAAATTTAAAATCTTTTTTTTTTTAATTTCTTTTTATATTCGATTTATTACTACTATTTCTTTTGAAATAGTTTTGCATATTCAGTTCAGAACTATTCTGATTATGGTACATTTTGATTGTACTACTGTTTAATTTTATGGTGGTGTTCTATGTAATTATTAGGTATGAGCTGGGAAGACAGCCAGCAAACACGAAGTTGTCCAGTAACAAGACAGTTCGCAGGGTCAGGGTTCGTGGAGGCAATGTGAAGTGGCGTGCGTTGAGACTTGACACTGGAAATTACTCCTGGGGGAGTGAGGCTGTGACCAGAAAGACTCGTATTCTTGATGTCGTGTACAATGCATCCAACAATGAGCTGGTCAGGACCCAGACTTTGGTGAAGGGTGCTATTGTTCAAGTGGATGCTGCACCATTCAAGCAGTGGTACCTTCAACATTATGGAGTTGAAATTGGTCGTAAGAAGAAGACTGCTGCAAAGAAGGAAGGAGAGGTAGACATCTTTTTTCTTTGTTCACGTATTTCAGTTTCAAGTTATTTTTATTCTATTGCTTTATTCAGTCTATATTGTGCTGCATACTGCTGATACATCAGTGTGCTGGGTCTTTGGCTACATGTGAAGAAAAGAATAGTGGGATATACTGTTAATTAGGAATTGCATTGTTACTATATTGCATTGCATTGTTAATTAGGAATTGCATTGTTACTGTGGTTCTGGATTTTTATGAGCTAGTTATGATTTCTCTGATATTTAGTGACCTCTGTTTGTACCCATTTAGTCGGATGTAATTTTCTTCATGATCTAGAAGTTGCTATGCCCGTGTAAGATAGACAGTTTATCCTTTCACTTTCTTAATTATCATCTTAATATTTCTCCAGATTGTGCTAACTATATATATATTTTCTATCGTTTCACTGGACTAAAGGAAACTGAGACAACTGTGACTGAGGAGGCAAAGAAGAGTAACCATGTCCAGAGGAAACTAGAAAAACGTCAGCAGGACCGTAAGATTGACCAACATATCGAGGAACAATTTGGTGGTGGTCGCCTGTTAGCTGCAATTGCCTCTCGCCCAGGACAGTGTGGGCGATGTGATGGGTATGTATTCTGCAATGCGTTTCCCATATTAACATATGAAGCACCGCAATGCCCCCTAGTGTCACATACTTTTTATGGGGTGAGACCCGGGGATAAAGTAAAAATACGTTGCAGTTTTTCACTGTGTTGTCAATCTCATAACTCTATAATGTAAATTCTAACAGCCTCATGCTTATAATCATGTTTATTTGTTTCTGGATTGGCAAGTTTCTTTAGGCCAATGAAAATGCTCGATTTGTTTTGTGTAGTAGAAAGTTATCTTTCCTTCCTTTGACTAATTCCGTGATGAGACAATGTTGGTTTGGTGCTTCAGCGTATTGCATCTTATTTGTTGTGTGAGTTAACAAATTATAATCTTACAGTAGTCAGCTTTTTGGATTGCTTCTATGAGTTATTCTGTCTAATGTGATTGATTTTCATGTCATTGGAGTGCTACATTTTATTCTGCAACTGACACATGCACCTGCTATATATGAATTGTTTGCTTTAACTTCATCTGTTGAATGTTTGTTGTTTCAGTTATATCTTGGAGGGCAAGGAGCTGGAGTTTTACATGAAGAAACTTCAGAAGAAGAAGGGAAAAGGTGCAAGCACCGCTTGAGTTTTGTAATGATAAACTAAAATTTTTCAGTCCAAAAACTTATCCTGAGATTTTGCATGTTCTGAACAAATTTGTCAAGACATTGTTTCTGCATCACAGTAATAACTTAGTAGGACGGAGCGTGGTTTTTTGTTATCTTTTTATTTTTGATATTTTGGCCGTGAATCATGTTCTTTGCCTTAATACTTTGATTCATCATCTTTTTTTGGAATCAATCAACTTACACCTTTAGTGCATGTAAGGCGGCTGTGTAGCCTTCTAAAGGAGTTGTACTATTGTGTAGTAGTACTACTTATCATGGGAATTTACAGCTGCAACGTTAAGTGTGATCAAGTATAGGGGCATAGTTGGGACATGAAAATTTGTGACATGGCTTCTGAATTGCTCTCTTCATTATCACATCCATGAATTATTTTACACAAGCTCAAGCAAAGTTTAATTGCTGGTATATTCAACCCATACTTTGGAATTACTTTCAACCCAGAAACACACATTAAAGAGTAAAAGGTGAGAACAATCAACGAGACAGTATTGAGATTGACAAACCAGCCTGATTCAGTAAATTTATACTGGTATGTCACAGTAGTGTAGGTGGCAGCAATCAGTCCAGAGTTCCAATTCTAACAATAGGAAGAAGATTTGAAGAGCTAAAAGATAATAGGTATTCACCGCGAGTTGGCCAAGCATTCATCAGTTTGAATCCCGGGTATATGCCATTTCCTGCTGGCAACAAAGAGAGAATCATCATTTGTGATTCCTCAGAAACAAAACTGGACGATCATTGCCAAATGTCAACTAAATATATCCAAAGAAACCTCTTAGCCTGAAATCAATGGTTAGGAGCCTCCTAGGCATGCACTAACCGAACCAAACCGCCGGTTCATGAACCGGAACCGGCAGGCGGTTCAACGGGTCATGCGGGCCGGTTCAGGTTAGAGAAATCAAGGAACCGTGACCGGCGGTTCGCCGGTTGCAACGGTGAGATTCCAGCTAGAATCATAGGTTTTCAGGCTTTTCAGGCGGTTTGCGTCAGAAAGCGCCGGTTTGAACCGTCGGTTTCCGACGGTTCAGGTGCTTTTCAGGCTTTTTCAGGATGGCAGCCATAGGTGTGCATTGTTTAGGCCTGAAAACCGGCTAGAAACCGCCGGTTCAGGCGGTAAACCGACCGATTTGAATTTTATTTAATTTTTTATTTATTTCTTCCAATTTTTCTCCTATAATACCACACTTCCATATCATTTTTACTCACCCCATTCTTGTGTTAACAAGGATTTCACTTTTCAATCTCAATTTCTCTATTCTCTTTCCCCATTCTCTCTGATTGCTCAAGTTGCTTACTATTGTTGTGTATTGTGTAGGGGTGGCAAATCGTGCGTGTCGAGTCGTTATCGTGTCGACACGATAACGACACGAACACGATAACAACAAACACGAACACGACCTGTTAAGAAAACCCCAAACACGAACACGAACACGATCCGCTACCCTCAGACACGAACACGACAAGAACACGACACAAACCCATTAACGACACGAACCACTTCCGGTCAACACGACACGATAACAACACGTATTGGAAAATGATTAAATATTTAAATGATTTAAATGAGATATGACCATATGAGACTATGAGAGTCAATTTAATATCTATTGAAAAATGAAAATATTAAGAATTAATAATATTAAAATATTATTTGTTAACGGATAACACGAACCCGACACGAACACGACACGAACACGTATTGTTAACGGATAACACGAACACGACACGAAATTTTCGTGTCCTTAATGGGTCGACCTGATAAGGACACGAACCCAATAAGCTCTGACCCAAACCCATTAATTTTGTGCCGGTTCGTGTCTTGTTATCGTGTCGTGTCAAAAATTGCCAGCACTAGTATTGTGATTGTGCTCTCTTTCACTACTTAAGTTGTTATTTGCTTACATCCATACACTACTCCATAATCCATATTCTATATTACTTTCACTTTGCAATATGTTTTCTTCTCGTGGTGGTGATCGGGCAAGGGAATTTCCCAAGACTAAACTACTCGTTCTCAAAGATCCCGCGACCTAGTCGTCGAGAAGTTTTGGATGAGGTTTCCCGATGGGAGGCTGAACGTTTGCAAGTAAGTTATTTTTTTATTTTTAGCATTCACAATTTCATAATATTAAGTTTTTTTTAATTTTTTTGTTTATGTTTCTAATTCATACCTTATAATATTTATAGACCGAAGAAGATCATAGGACTGCCATGTTACTCACTCAAATGCATCAAGACGTGGGGGGCAGTCACCAACAAGATGATGATGACGAGTACGACGTGTCTATATCGTCGGACTCGGACAACAACAATGATGATGTATCTCGTTCTCGTATTCCGTCTAGCACCGGCGGAAATGAGGACATGCCTCTTCCTCCCTTTCCACCCACTAAAAAACATTGAAATGTGATATTTTTGTGAAACATTACAGAAAGATCCCGGTGGTAATTCCTAATCCTAATGATCCTCTCTCTCAAGAAGTGACATCGGCGTTTCATGCATACTGTAACTATTGTACAAAAGTCTACAAATTTGGGAGTGGTGGGGGATATGGAACCCTCCGTCGTCATTTGACGACAAAGCATCTGGTAGGATGTGGCACTACCGCTACCCAAACCCAACTAAACTTCCAGCCCGGTGGCTCAGGTTCGTCTCAATTAGGTGCGCCTCTTTTTAAATATGATCCTAAAAATGTTAACGATACTATGACTAGATGGGCTGCAATGAAGCATTTTCCTTTTAATGTTTATGATAACAAAGGATATGAGGTTACTATACAAAGTGCTTTTAACGTAGCGGTAAAAAAATAAGTCGAATGACCGTTCAACGATCTACCGTTCGACAATGTTTGGAGAAAAAAGTTGAGTTAGCACGTTATCTACTTAACTTGAGACACAAAGTGAACATTTGCTCAGATGTATGGACTGATTGTTTTAACAGACATTCATACATGGGCATTACGATTCATTTTATGCACAATAGTTGGTCTTTGAACAAGCGTTTGATTGATTTTAGAGAATTTCCCACACAACAAACTGCACATGAAATTGCTTTTTTTAATTATTCAAGTTTTGAATGAATTTCAATCATGCAACAAAATATTTTCTGTTGCTTTGATAATGCAACTGCTAACACTGCAAGTATTAGTGACTTGATTGCGGCTTGTGGTCCGGTTATTAACGGTAAGTATTTTCATCAAAGATGCATAGTTATATTTTGAATTTATGTGTACAAGATGCGCTTGATTTATGGCAAAAACATGTTAGTCCTATTAGAACTTCAGTTAGAATGATCCATCAAAAGCCGCCATTGGCAAAGCTTGGAAGAAGTATTGCCATCAAAAGAAGGTAAGATATACAAATTTTATCATGGATGTGTCTCATAGATGGAATTCGACATATGATTGTCTGAATTCTACTTTGGGGCATAAAGATAAGTTGTGTGATTTTTTTCGAACTTATCTCGTTCGTGATTTATATCTATCGCATAGTTGTTGGGAACAAAACATGAGTTTATTTAAATCGTTCAAATGTTTCAAAAATGCGAATGTTGAATTATCAGGTGTTTATTATTGCACTGCTATTCGTGTTTTAGAGCATTTCAGGTATATATCACTTGCTTTTAAAACATCGATGAAAAATGCGACTTCGAATCCTGAATTGATGTGTGTTTTATATTATATGATTGACAAATGGCTTAAGTATTTTAGTGTGATTCCAACGGTGTTTTTGATTGCAAAGGTCTTGGATCCGAAATGGAAATTAGTCGGTACAACCAGGATTTTAGACTTTTATTATAACAATTTGAGTTATATTGATCTTGGTCCACTTCAAGCATTGCAATCGGATACCAATGACGAAGCATTTCAAATAAACCTCTCGAACCAAACAATTGTCCAACAAACCTTCGAGTATAACTTGCGTGCTCTCTACACCGAATATGAATCCAAGTATAACAGTACCCACCAAGTCAGAAGACCCCCTCCTCAACAACATAGTTTCACATTTCAAAATGTTTATGATGATCCCGACGCGCAATCCCAATTAGCCGACCTATATGCCTACAGCACCGGCGGGAGGCCGGCCTCAAGTATGATGAGTGAGTTGGATTTATATTACGATTAACTCTTTTCCTTTAGTGATGAAGGTCCTACTCCCGCCCAAATCGACGTCCTCGATTGGTGGGGAACACACGAGAAAGATTTCCCCATACTTGCGTCAATGGCCAAGGAGATTTTTTCGGTTCTGGCTTCCATTGTCGCCATCGAGTCCGCTTTCAGTTTTGGATCACGTGTGTTGGATGAATCAAGAAGTAACCTCTCCGCGGAAAATATGGAAGCCGTGATGTTACTTGATGATTGGGCCAAAACTGACATCAGAGATCAAGAACCTGATTGGGATAATCGTCAAGAGGCATCACAAGAAGAATTCACCGGGGATGAAGCGTAGGCCAACCGTCAACCGCCGGCCAAGCCAAATAGGTAAGTAAGGTAAGAGAACTACGTGAGCTTTGATTCCCCAATGCAAATGAGCATTGAGGATACGTAGGCACCTCAACTTAAATTTAAGTTGAGCTCAAGTCATTTTTCCTTTATTTCTTTTTTTTTCATTTGTTTATACTTTAAAAATATGCAAATACAATTAAATAATTATATTTGTATATACTCTATTTGGTGAAGGAGATTTCTCTATACTACTAAATCTAGGAAACTTTCAACAATTCTACTATAATTGTTGATTGTTAGACTAAACTCAACATTGAAGGTTGAATTGCTAAATGTGTCCTCAATTCTTTTTTGTAATTTGTAGACTAGTAGTCTCGTTGTATTTTATTTTTTTGTTTAAGAATTCAAGACTTCAAGGTTTTTGTGATTTGTAATTTTTGTAACTTGTAGTCTCTCAATAAAATTGCAATTTTCATCGTGATTTTTTTAAATTTTATTTACGCACATTTCACATATAAATAAAGAAAAAAATGCAAAAAAATAAAAATAAATTAAAATTACGAACCGGAACCGGCGGTTTTCTGAACCGGAACTGGAACCGCCGGAAACCTTGGCGGGCCGGTCCAGGTTCATGCAAATCTTGAACCGTGAACCGCCGGTTCCGGTTCGGAACCGGCGGTTTTTGAACCGTGTGCATGCCTAGACTTAGGAGCACTGGTGCATTAGCAGTAGAGTAAAAAACTCTTACACTTCTTCTTCAATAAAATCAGAGAAACACTTGCCTTTCAGCATCCAAGGCCACTCAAAATGTTGCTCAGTTTGTTAATTACTCGTGGAGTTCGTGCATATGTTCCGGATAGAAAAATGGCATGGTACCCCAAACCTTTCCACTGTGCTATCAGCTGAAAATGCCCCCCTCCCCTGTAATCATTGTTACTTATCTCTAGGATCACTGTATTTGGGGTAGCATATACTATATGAGTGAGACCAGCTCCATGAGCACCAACAATAACCGAAGCATCTTGGATGGCTCGAACCTGCTCTTTCATGGGCATGTGCGCAAACAGTCCATTCACAACATTTAATCTACACTTGGAATGATTTGATGCCCAGATATTTATGGAATCAAACACTTCTTGTTCATTGCTGAGCCTTGATTCTACCTTGCCAGCATGACGAGGATGGGCCATATAATCTTCACGTCGCACAAAGAGGATATTGTGGCCAGAGTTTGGCTTAGGGATATGGTGTCTATCCACTGGAAAACCAAGAGCAGCTATTATCATCTCACCAAACTCTGACAACCGAGCAGTCTTGTTATCATTAGGAATTTTCAACAGATCATGTGCAGAAGCTCCATAACAGTCTATAGTCTGTGTGATTCCCTTAAAAAGAGCAGTTTCATACCCTAATGGGGCAAGAATGGCATGTCGAAAACAAACTGGACCAGTGAAATTCTTGGCATATGTAAGGCTTGAAAATAATGCCGCCCATGTTTCTTGTAAGGGAGCCTGATAATGTCATAAAATGGTAACTACTTACCGAAAAAGAACATGAAAAAGAACTAACATAAAGGTAGAAGAACCCATATAAGAGCCATATTAATCGGTTACTCAGAGTTGATAGACTAATAATAAAGAACCTAAACCACCCAAATCACATTTTTTGTATCACACACATGATCCACGATAATGAAATTGTTGTATGAACACATGATATACATGACCTACTTTTAACCACAATGACACCATGGAAGTGCTTCCCTGTGCTACTGATCCTCTGTGATTTTTCTTGTCATTTTTACTTCATTAGCAAGTTCAACACGTGCAATGATCAAACCATTCTACACTACATTCGACCCAACTTGCTCCCCCAACTTCCATGATCAAAAGACCATCCATTCAAGAGGCATAGGTGATCACCGGACCTTAATTATCTTTGAACTACTACAGCTCATACTTCACATGATTGGTTTTCACTAGTTCTTTAGCATGTCTTTTGTATAACGGTAGACAGGATTGTTTTTCCTTGTCTTTTGTATAACGGTAGACAGGATTGTTTTTCCTTACATTAATAAGATCATCAAGTATCATAAGTGATATGCCAGATTAACTAGATTACTAGAATTTAGGATTCACAATGTAAATTTCCAACATACAAATTACAGAGAAATCGACCTGGTTATGACTCAGAGTGCAGCCATTTGGTAATGTTCTACGAGTGGGTAAAAAGCTAAATCAACTCAAGGCAGCATACCTCACAGTGACCATCTACAAAACACAAATGGGGTCGATTAGGCAAGCCAGTGACCCTGGAGGCTACATAAGCACTGTACCACTCAGTAACTGTGTGAAACAAGTTTGCATATTCAAATCGAGTAACTAAAATTGCTGGCTCTTCAATCCACTGCAAAAATAAGAAGAAAACATCATACAAATGTTTAAATTTCCATGAATACACTTCAGACAAAAAGAAAATACTATAGAAACCACATCATGCAGTTACAACTGGAAGCAGTATAACCAGCAACTTCAATTTTAGCTAAACACCAACACTGTTATATATACAGAGATCAACCAGAAATTCACTTCATACATACTTACGTAGCAATGAATATTTACTATTCTATGTAGTTGTAACATTTGCAGGAAGGATATCTATGTCAGCAATAGGGAATCCTTCAGTTATTCAACACCCAAGTGTTCTCAATTGACAATAGTCAATATTGTAATGGAATCTCATTGCCAATCAATCATAATTAAGAAACTAAACAATCCAAAATCTCACATGTAAATAAATAAGATTGAGAAATCAAAAAATGAAGAGTTTCTACAGTTCCAAGACCAACCTTAGAGCAAACAAATTCATCGGCATCGACAAGCGGGTCGAACGGATCAACTCACGCACAGTATGTCTAAGAATTTCACCTTTCTCAAAGAATTTATCCAAAAACTCCTCATCCACCATCTGTTTCCCAATTTTGGATCTGTCCGCCACCTCAATCTGAAACGCCCCATCTTGAAAATTAGGCAACTCCTCGCTTTCGTTTCTCCCAATCACGCTCTCCAATTTCTCACCCCCATGAGACATGTCGATTTTGTCAGGGATCATCCGAATTCTCCCCCCTTCGCATACGGAGGTCTTCAAGGCGTCGCTGTAGTAACATCGGAACCACCCTCCTCCGCCGAGAAGGACTTGTTCTCCTTCCTTAGTGAATCCGTTTCCGAAAAAGGCTTCGCAAGAGTTGAATTTGGTGTGGGGATTGTGGGACCAGGGGAGGTAGGAGGGTAAAATCGGCCAGGGTTTTAAGGAGAGGGAGAGGTGGGACTGCGAATAGGGCAAAGCGGTGGGGGTGTTGAAGGGTGAGCGGTGGTCGGGGTGGAAGGAGAAGAAGAGGTAGAGAGAGATGGAGTTGAATGCGAAAAGAGCCACCACTATTTTCTTCACTCTTGCTCTGCATGTTTTCATCCTCGCCTCCTCCTCTCCTCAGACCGTTAAATTTAACTAACTGAAGGATCTAGCAAATCATAGGTTGACACGTCGGATACACTACCAATCACCTTTTTGCCACGTGAAGCCTCGCTTACTAGTATATATTATGAGTATTACCATAGTGTTCATTAAGTCATCATTTATTAGTGGATTTATAAGATACTATAAATTTCAATGTATTGTTTTAATAGTAAAATTTCCAAAGTAATTTTTCTTTTATCACGCAGAAAGGAGCACTAGTTTGTACTTCCTCCGTTCCATAGTAGTGGAGACGTTTTTTTCGGAATGCAATTTAAAAAAAGTTGAGAGATAAAGAGAAATAAGGTAAGAAAATGTAAGTGAGAAAAATGTGTTGACTTTTACTAAAATGTGAGATGACTTCATTATTATGAAACGTATCAAAACACAAAATGATTTTATTATTATGAAACGGAGGAAGTAGTAAATTATACTGGTAGTATTTGTTCATGTCGTGATTTGCACTAGTGGGCTAATAAAAAGCGGTGTAGCCCGATAGAGCAAAGAACAGCGACTCTGGTATAAATATTTTTATTTTGAAAAAATAATATCTCGATAAAAAAAATGAAAATACCTACAAGAAGGCAATCCCTCAAGCTCAAAATATTTGTAAGTCATAAAAACAACCAAGAATATATAAACATCACAAAATGGCGGGCAACATAAATAGCTATCAACATCAGCATAACACAAGAGCTGCAAGACAAACAGAAATGCCACTGAGGATGGCGCTTCCCACCAGCATAGGCTGCCCGTGTGAAACAGGGCCCGGTGCGGTCGTGCCACTGTCATTAGTCGGTGCCCTGACTGGGGGCAGAGGAGGCTCGATCACACTCTCATCCGTAAGAGTGGGATTCGGAGCCTCTGCTGGAGGCAGACTTTGCTTGTCCATAATTGTAAGAAGGCCGCCAGGCGGGGCTGTTAACATGTATGGCGGGACATCTTCATACCCTAAACACCGATTTCCTGTATGCCAATAAGAAAAGATGGGACAGTTAGATGAGTAAGCAAGTACAACGGAAACCTCTACACGTTTAGAAACAGACTCACTTTTGTATTTTGCAGCAGTTGCAGGGAAGTCGGTTATGACACCGTTGATAAAATAGCCATTGACGTGAGAGTTAATCTCCGTATATGGATCAGAGAAGAAATCCAAGGCTGAGACACGTACTCATTTTGGAAAAGATGCACATAAACTGAAAGATTGAAGGATTGAAGTTTTTGAACTATGGTTGTGGGATGGGTGGTGAAGAGCTTGTCAGTGGGATACACAGATTCTTTAGAGAGGACCACAGAGCTAGCGAATTTCTTTATCTCTGAAATGGTCGAGTTCAATATATCACCGACATCCTCGTCAACCAGGTAAACAAGCTCATAGTTACTGCTGCTCTTAAACTTTGACAGTACGGCACTGTCACTGGATCTTATCATAACCTTCTTATTGATCCCGGCTTTGCTTAGCGTATCCAAAACCACGTCGGTCACACCTAAACCTTGGTTTGCAGCCAGATACGCAGCGTTCTGCATGACAACAAATACGATACCATGTTCATCATACACCTTTAACGAAAACAACCACTTTCTGGAACATAATAGAGTAGTTTATGAAGTCTTTGCTAGTTGCTACTAAACAAATATGTGGAATGATAATTTCCAAAAACATTTGGTGATCAAGATCAATCAAATCAGAAGCATGCTGCATGAAATTTATGTGTGCGTGATGTTAATTTAAGCATATACACATGTATGAATGTAAATATATTTGGAATAGTGAGAAATGAAGACTATGATTTTAACTCACCTCAATGCTGATTATGACACCACTGACTGCAGATGTATTTGCTACCGTCAAAAAGTCAGATAACTGCATGAAGTTCCCAGCATTTTTGAATTTTGGATTCCGGAACAACTGATATTTCGTATATGGGTTGTAAATAGCAGCTGTATTCAAACAAAAATAACATGCTTATTAGTAAATACAGATAGTCTTCAACAGTCAAATAAGCAATATGCAAGAACATTATGGATGCTAAATGAAGACTGTACAGCAAAATAATCAAGTTCAAAGCTGAATGACCTGATATTGATATCTTCACTCTTTAGGGGAAAATTTTGGTTTCACAAAAATGATGGGTATTGATTATGTAAAAGGGGATGATGGATTTTCGTGTCCTTTTTCATAGTCTTGGCTATATTATTAGGTGTGGAGTAAGAATAAATTTTAGTATAACACTTACGTTGTAAGGTCTTAATTTCGCTCCATGTGAGATTATAGGCGAAAATTCCTTTTTCTATGCCAAGTTCTGGATTATCTGTTGCCCTGTTGATGAAGTTGGATTGAGAAACAGTTGTTCTATCCCTGAGGTTAATGGATCCCAAGCAAAAAGGTATTCCGTCATTGGTTATTTGAACAGGGCAATCAAGTATATCTGCACCATCTGATACAGCCTTTTCATATGCCTTATCAGTACAACCAGGATAGTCTCCACTTGCTCCCTCGTCAGAGATAACCAAAACATTTGCTGCATTAACAGGAGAAATATGGATGCGTTAGCATCTAACCTCTTGAACTTGGCAACATTATACTCCAGAGGTGTATGTAATGCAAGTGAAACTAGAAAGAAAATTCATGGTAAGAATTCTTCGTACCTTTGACAGAATCGTTTTTGCTCATGTGGGCATAGCAATCTGCAACAGATTAACAGATTAATCATCATCACGTAAGCATCCATAGGAAACTGTTAATGCTCTCTTGCAAAAGTAAAAAGGTGAATCGAAAAGTGACAAGTTTGTAGCAGGATCTTTAACAGGCTATTCCAATGCCAATTTTCATGGAAAATATAAGTTACTCACCGATAGTTGCTGATGCAGTCATTGGGAAGTCAGAGAGCACACCATCGACAGAAAATTTTCCATTGTCAATGAAGGACAGATACTCAGCCACAGGATCATAGCTGTAATTATATGGTAATGTAGCATCGTTTACAAAATTATATCCAAAAACTTCTAGACCTGCTGCATGAGCATCATTAACAAGCGATTTGGCTTGCTGTAAATATAAGCTGCTGTCCACTGGTATTATGTAGGTTTTCGGAACAAGAATCCCAGCAGCAAATGTTTTAACTAATGTAAGATTAGTCAGAAGTGAACCATAAGTT
>NW_024598664.1:0-12969 GCF_004379255.2 Salvia splendens
GTGACTCATTTCTAACACTTTGATATTAGCTATTTTTTCACTTTAGCTATCTTAACATGATTAGTAAGTTATGAATGTCTTTTAATTAAGTATTGATTCTTGCTATATAGATCGTACGAGCTTTGGAAGGGGACGTGTCTCTGGAGGTCCTAAACGCGTGTGCGAAGGTGACGTCGACGCTCTCTACCAGCGGCTCGGACTACGACTTGAGGAAGTTCGGTAAGGGCGCGTTGTCGAGCCAAGAGTTCGACTCGGGAGAGTCGGTGCGGCCGAGGAGTTGAAAGAGTTGAGAATTGAGTTGATGATACGTGTATGTTGTACACTTGCAATACATATATAGGCGAAATTTGTTATTTGCTCGGACGTGAGAGGTGATGGTTAAAGACGTACAATATTGTAGCCTTTTTAAATTTCACATTTTAAAAATGTTATAAATGCCATGCAATGTAATTTTTGTCTTACATTCATGTTTACTACTTAGTCGATTTTGTTTCATCATGCCTCTATTATACTATACTATGAATAGTGACTTTTATATAATTATTTATATAAAATATGATTAAATTATAAAACTTTATTATAGAAAAGAATTTAAAAAATGAATTTGATAGGGGCTTAAGAGCATCCACAACCATGCTCTTGCCAGCGGCACGGTTGTGGGCCCGGGCGGTACTATTCATGTCTGCTCTCTGGCAAGAGCACAACACCCACAACTGTGCTGTGCTCTTCTGCAAGGACGAGCACAATTAATTTAATATTCAATTAAACATAAACATTTCCATAATACTAAAATTCATTAAAAAACATAAATAATATTACAAATGACAAATAAAATAAAAAACGACATAATTAAAATCCTAAAAATTAAAAATTACATAATTAAAATACTAAAAATTAAAAAAAACCACTACTCGTTGCCGAATTTCGCCCACATGTGTTTGATTAGGTCTTCTTGTAGCTGAATGTGGGTTCGGGTATCGCGCATTGTGTGCCTTGTCTCGATCCTCTGGCCAACCGTCGTATGCTCACCTCGGCGTGGGGGAGACCTCGCTGTTGAGCTTCCGGCTTCATCCTCGTCGTAGAAGCTAGCCGCCCTTGGCCCTTCGTCGGCTATAATCATGTTGTGTAAGATAATACACGTGAACATGATGTCGGCGATATTATTCACGTACCACAGCCGAGCCGGGGCCTTCACAATGTTAAATCGGGCTTGAAGGACCCCGAAGGCTCTTTCAACGTCTTTCCGCGCGGACTCTTGACGCTGCGCAAAAAGAACCCGCCTCGGATCGTGCGGGTTGTGGAGCGTCTTCACGAACGTCGACCACCTTGGGTAGATACCATCGGCGAGATAGTAACCCATGTGGTATGTATTTCCGTTGATGGTGAAGTCGATCGCCGGTGCTACACCATTCATCACATCATTGAAGAGTGGTGAAGAATAGAGCACGTTCAAGTCGTTGTTGGCTCCGGCAAGGCCGAAATATGCATGCCAAATCCATAGGCGGTAGTCGGCGACCGCCTCAAGGATAAGTGTTGGGCCGCCGCCTTTGTGACCGCTTAAGTGTTGCCCCCTCCAAGCATTCGGGCAATTCTTCCACCTCCAATGCATGCAGTCAATGCTGCCAAGCATTCCGGGGAAGCCATGGACTGATTCGTGAAGACGCAGCAACCGTTGGCAATCATCGGTGCTGGGTGCCCGAAGGAATTCATCCCCGAAAGCTGAACGAACGCCCTCGCAAAAATTCTTTAGACAAAGGATTCCAGTGGACTCACCGATATGCAAATACTCGTCGAAGATGTCGGCCGTTTGCCCAGTAGCGAGTTGTCGGATGGCACACGTACACTTCTGCAACGGCGTGATACTTTGCCGGCCGGCTGCATCTTGACCTGTTTGGAAGAATTCAACACGTGCGGACAATGTGTTGACAATTCGCATGAACAAGCGCTTTGACATGCGAAAACAGCGCCTGAAGTAATCTGCCGGAAACCGCGGCTGGTCGGCAAAGTAGTCGGCAACGAGCCTTTCGTGGGCTCCCTCCCGGTCACGATGGATATAGCGCCGATTTGATCTGGTTCGTTGAGGAGGAGGAGCGGGGGTATTCGCCGTGACATATGCTTCATAAGCGGCACGATGTTGTTCGTAATATTCTTGTTCTTCGCGTTCCGCTTCCGCCATAATATGGGTGAAATCCATTTGAGGTTTTGAATGAGGGATGAATGTGTTGATAGTTTGTATGAGAATTTTAAGAATGAGAGATGAATGGGAGATGAATTGATGTGATAAATGGATGATGAATGTGTGTATTTATAGATGATTTTGGGGGAAAAAAAAAAAAAAAACTCAAAAAAATTCAGAAAAAAGGGGAAAAAAACGGCCATATTTTTGGGATTTGGAATTTTTTTTAAATCATTTTATATAATTTAAAAATGATTTTAAATAAAAAATAATAATAATTCAAAGGCAACGGCTATGCCGTTGCCCAATCATAAGCCGCCACGTTGCCTGCATTTTTTTCTATTTTCAATTCGCAAAAACCATCAACAAAAGGCGAAAAACTCTTCTTTGGTTTGATACAATGTAGCTACTCAATCGTGAGCCTCCACGTGTCAATTCACATTACTAAAAAATAAAATAAAAACGAAAAGCATAATAAGGAATTTTCATATTATTTTTTTAATTTAACTTTTAATTTTTAAAATTTAAGAGAAATAGATAAAAAAGAGGATTTGAATGATTGAAAAAGTGAAAGTGGAAAATATCATTTCAGGTTTTCGAACTATAGTAAATATCGTACCCAATATTTGAGTAAAGTAGAAAAAATATCATACCCAATACTTAGATACCCTAATTTTATGAGAATTCAAAAATGTAATTCATAGATTGAGGGCAATTTCGAGTGAAAATAGGTCAAGTATTGAAAAAACCCCTAAATTTAGGGATTACCACGTGATATTTTTAAGAGTGAACTACGAAAATGGTCCATGGACTATGGGTTTATCTCGCCCATAGTCATTGGACTTTAAAAATATCACCAGACAATCCTGGACTAAGGGTTTATCTCAAAATTGGTCATTTTGGCTTTTTTTTCATCCGAAAATGCCTTTTAGGGTGCTAGGCAATTTGGACTTTTTACACTTTAACTATTTAAATTTGATATTATTTCAGTGATGTACTAAATCTGTTATTATTTTAAAATTATCATTCTTCCTTCCTTTTGTCATCCTTCATTTTGTTTCTTTATTTCAATATTAGATTTAATTTTATAAAACTAAATTTAAAATTTTTAAATATCAACAATTTTTTTAAAATTAAAATTATTAATTCATGGACATTATAAATATTGATTAACACTATTAATTTTTGTTATTTAATATAATATTCAGCTGAATTGAAGAAGTACAGAAAAATAATACTTAATCATGATGGAAATATAAGAGCTATTCTACTTAGCCTTCGTTCGGTTGTTATAATTGCTTGTGATAAAATAATTTAAGAATTAACAAAATTTTATCGATATTTAAAAATCTAAATATAAAATTTAATTTTATAAAATTAAATCTATTATTAAAATAAAGAAGCAAAATGGAGGATGAAAAAATTGAAGAAAAATGGTAATTTTGAATAATATCATATTTAGTACATCACTGAAATAATATCAGATTTAAAAAGTTAAAAGTATAAAAAGACCAAATTGTCCAACACCTCAAAAGGGCATTTTCGGGTGGAAAAAAAGACAAAATGACCAATTTTGAGATAAACCCTTAATCCAGGGTTGTCTGGCGATATTTTTAAAGTCCATGAATTATGGGTGAGATAAACCCATAGTCCAAGAACCATTTTTATAGTTCACTCTATTTTTAAAGTTAGGGACTACTTATTTTTGTTCAAATTTGATAGTTCAAATAGCATTTATGTAATTTAGTAGTAGTAGTGTTTACTCTTTTAATTAAATGTCAAATATCATTAATACTAAGTTTAAGTTAAAGTAATATTCAGTAATTAAAAAATATTAAACTTAAATAAGATATTTATTTAATCATTATAAGTAATACGGAGTATTTGCTTAACACAAATGGGGCGAAATGAGTGGAAAATAATGCACTAATAGTTTCAGTTGACCATCACCACCCACTATTTTTCTAAACAAACTGCGACATTTTGCGAAGAGAAATCACAAATTTACACAAACCACAATTCCTAACAGCAATTCGTTTCAAGAAACCGCATTTTACACAAACCATCAATCCATAACTGCCATTTTAGTGCCGGTATTTTTCTATAATATTTAAATCCATGTGTATCATCACCATATCTCCAAAAAGTGAAGGATTATTTGAACATGGCATTCAGCGCTTTGGTTAGCATTTCTTCCCACTTTTCCCCCCTTTTGTTACCTTAATCACTAACGAAGTCGCAATGTTTTGGTTGGAATTATGTTTGATGATTTCAGTTATTTTTTGCAATTAATCCTAGCATAAGGAGTACATTAAACAAATTGATGCAATGTAGAGACAATGCAATCCTTCAATGCAAAGCTCGGTGTACATCCGGAGGTTGGCCTCAGGCAGGGCTCGGAAACAGGGTGGCGAGCCCGAGGCGGCGAAAATGGGAATGCTGAAGAAGTTCACGAGGGGGCTGGGGCATTCGTTTGTACCCAATAGGGATAATTGGAGGGTGTGTTGTGCTGGCTATAATGATCGCAGGTCACACAGGGATGGCAGCATTCGTGCGGTCGCCGATAGTGCATGTCACCAAGAAGAATAGGGGCTCCATGCGGAGGTGGAGGTAGACAACCCGGACGCCTACATCCGAGCCGGCGACAACTTTGTCAACAAATCCTTCCTCCGTAAGGTCGGCCACCTGCAGGAGACACAGTATGGCGAATCTGGAGGCGCCAATATATACACGCGGTATGTACCACCTAATATCATTTTCACAATATAGCATTAATCTTTTTCTTTTTCTTTTTTTAATTTTTTGGCAGCTCTCGTGAAAGTGATACTTTGAGAACGGTTGGAGTGGTTGAGAAGAAGTAGACAGACGGATGATGCGTCTGTGTTCTTGTTAATCTAATAAATAAGTCGAGTGGAAGTTTTGATCTATTGTAGTTAAGTTGATTTATAGTATTAGCTTGTCTTGTAAAGGTGCATTTGCACGACAGAGGTGCTTTTCTTTACTCTCTTTCAATATATATTACTCCTAATACATTATGATTTGTGCAACGTTATTTTATTTATTATTATTATTATTATTATTATTATTATTATTATTATTATTATTATTATTATATTTTGAAGTATGAAGCGAATGAATTCATGATTGCCGCGTAAATATACTTTGGGAGAGATTTTGGTTGTTAGTTTTAATTTCAGTGTATAAAAAATGGACCGAAATCATGCATCTCTATATATTTTTTATTTTTTTATTTTGGTATTCGAAAAATTATTTTGTGTCACGTTCATATGTTTTTATTGTTGGATTGTGTTCTTCGTTAGCATCTAGTGCATTATTAAGTTATTATTATGATTTATGGCCATATTTAAGGGGGGAGATTAACCCAAAAATAAGATAGACAAATATCATACACTTATCCTAATTTTATCTTCTCTACCAGCAAGCAAGCGCTAATTACCACAGATTAATGAGTTCAGTGAGGTGAAATATGAGCAAAATGTAATGAATTTGATGGAGTAATTCATAAATAGTTCCTTCATTTGTTTTATTTTCAATTTGCAAAATCCATCTAAGCAAAAAGCGAAAAACTGTTCCTTGATTTGTTACAATACATATTCAACAGGCTACAGCTACTCAATCGTGAGCCTACACGTGTCGATCCACATTACTAAAAAAGGAAAATTGAAAATGAAAGGCATAATACGACGATCAAAAGTTGCAGAGACACCCTCACGCCATCATCCATGCAGTGCTCCTCTTTCTCTCTCTGCCCCTGCAAAAATACACATTTTCTGTCTCACACTCACCTCTAAAACCCTAGAGTCGCTTCTGCACTAAGTTTCTCCTCTCGGCTGCGTACATTTTCAGTTAGCCTCTTCGAATTCCGGTGCTTCTGTGTTTAGAGATGGTGCTATATGCTTCGCTATGACTTCGTTTTTAGCTATCCTCTGATTTTAAGTTTGTGGATAGTTATGTTGTTGATAGATTTAATTTTGACTGGGAGGATGCGTTTTTTCTATTTTGCTCCTGTATTTTTCAATAAATTTTTGTATATTTTGTTTTTTTTGCCTTTCATCGTGAAGAAAATAAGATGGAAATCGGTTGGTAGAAAGAGTTTGGAGACTGGAAATTGGTTGACGTGATGTGTTTTACGGCTTGCTGGTTAATATGGTGTTATTGACGACGCTCTGTTATAAAAACACCTTCCATTCGAACTGTTTTTTGGTTTTTAGCTTGGTGTGAATTTCAAACTGTGGATACTTGTATACTTTCATATTTTTTCGAGACTTCGAGATGGTGTTTCGATTTTCACAGGGATGTTTTTTTTATATATATAAAAACAATTTCGCATGACTTGTTCTCGTTGTTGTTTTTTTTCCCCCTGGATGTTGTTTTTTTCCTCTTGCAATCCTAATTCCTAATAAGGAAAACTATAATGTTGGAAATCGGTGGAAAGAACTTTTGTAGTCGAATTTCTGTGTTTTACCTGCTTGCTGGTATAATATGTTACTGTTTTAAGACTGTTCCACTAAGAAAATAGCAATGAATAGAGGAGGTTAGAGTTTTTGGTGTTTGGATTTGAACTATAGCTCCTCTGTGGTGCTATTGACTGAAAATAATGAAAGCAGAAAATCTCAATTGTTATCATTTCAACGAAGCTGCTATCTATGATGCTATTGACATGAAAATAGTGAAATCAGAAAAATGCCAATGTTATCATTTCTTGTTTTCAACTAAACTGTTACTAGTGGTGTCATTTCTTTGTTCAAGCTTTTTTATGCATCAACTCTACTGCAGGTATTGACTGTTGGTGAAGATGTCTAACTTATCGGAGAGGATACTACTGATATAAGTGATTCTGAGTTAGAAGAGTATGCCGATTCATGCTTTCTCCGTTTGAAGGAATCGAGCCACATTATTAGAGTGTCAGATGATGAATACAAGTGCCCTTACTGCACTCACAAAACGCAGCAGATATTTCGCTTTAAGGATCTACTTCAGCATGCTGCTGGGATAAGCCAGGGATCAAGTAAGAGGAATGCGAAGGACAGGGGAAGACATTTAGGCCTGAAGAAGTATATTCAAGAAATAAATGCTGTAAAAAATCATCAGCGAGTGAAGTGGATAACAGAGCTCTTCATGAGAGCTGTGACAAGAATGAACTCTATGTATGTCCATGGATGGGAATTGTGGCAAATGTTCCTGTTCAGTGGAAAAATGGGCGTAATGTTGGACCAAGTGGCTCAAAACTTAGGGATATGCTAAGAAATAAAAGGTTTAATCCTGTGAGGTAATCCCTTTGTGGAATTTTAAAGGTCACTCTGGGTATGCAATAATAGAGTTTAAATGTGAGTGGCTCGGACTCTATGATGCCTTAAGGTTCGAGAAGGCATATGAGGCTCGGCATCAAGGAAAGAGGGACTATTTTGGGATGATGAAGAGAATGTGGACAAGCTATATGGTTGGGTGGCTCGAGAGGGTGATTCCACACACAGACAATGTTGTTGGTGACTATCTACAGAAGCATGGAGATCTGAAGTCAATAGCACAACGTCAAAATGAGGAGAAGATTAAAAATAGCAAACTACTCTCCCAATTGGAAAATACATTAGATGCACAAAATAGGAACCTGAAAGAAATGGAAAACAAATGCAAAGAAACTTCCATATCCCTTATCAATGTGATCGGCGAAAAGGATAAGATGATCCAAGCTTTCAATGAAGGTAAATACATTTTTGGTGTTGATTATAGTTCTCTATCAATATATTTCTCTTGTTCTTGTCTTTCTAATATTCTCTGGTCTTCCCTTTTTTTAGTCTTGAAATAGAGCTCACGTAAATCTTACTTTTGCAACATCTATTAGAAAGAAGAAAACTGCAGCAAAGTGCTAGTGGTCAACTAGAAAAAGTTCTCCAAGAACATGGTAGAATCAACATGCAATTGGAAGTTCAGAGGAAGAAGCTGGAGGAAGAGGAGCAAGAGTTGAAGGAACGTGAAGCTCAAAATGAAAATGAGAATTTACGGCTCAACCATGAGAAGAAACAGGTAATATACCATCCTCCATGTCACATTCATTGGAAAACAGGACTCATCTCAGCTAGATTTATATCAATGGCTCATATCTGATCATGGTAAGGCTGGCTGTGTCGGTGGTCGCTTAAATCTATGTTGGGCATGTTCATTACCAATGCTCAAGTGTGTAGAATTTTCAAGATGTTATAGATGTGACTTATTTACTGCATAAGTGTTTGATAATACTCATTTTTTTTAATGTAGAATGAAATGGCAATCTTGAAATTAAAGAGGGCAGATAAAAAGATGTTACTCTTGGCAGAAGAATATAAGGTGCTGCTATTTTATTATATAACTCGAGCAAATGAATTTATGGTTTATATCTATAATTTAACTTAATTGATTCTCTTAGAAAGAGAAAGAGAATCTTCAGAGAAAAATGATTGACTTAGAAAGGGAACTTGACGAAAAGCAAGCACTGGAGTTGGAGATACGACGTCTCGCAGGGAGTCTGCAAGTAGTAAAGCACATGGGAGATGATGGTGACAAGGACATGTTGGAAAAATTTAGTGCCATACAGAAAGAACTAGAAGAGAAGGAAGAAGAACTTCAAGATCTTGATCAACTCAGTCAAGCTCTTATTGTCAAAGAACGGAAATGCAATGATGAATTGCAAGAAGCTCGGAAGGAACTAATAAATGTAAGAAATCAACATTTTCATTCTTATTTGATTTAACATCTAGGTATATGCTAACTTTGCTTCTTTTTTGCTGCTACATTACAAAATTGAAAGTATCTGCATTGTTTATGTACTTGCTGATGATGTCTCCTTTAGGAAATAAGTAAAAAGGGTTGTATATGGTGATTAGAACAGAATATATAATGCATTCCGTGATTATTTTTGAACTAGAGAATGCAAACTGTAGTAGCATCTACACTATCTCTGCATTTAATTTCTGTCAATTTTTAAAAAATACAAGAATGCTTTCTGCTAGTTTATGAAGGACCAGTCTGCTCGGGCCATCATTGGGGTCAAGAGAATGGGAGGGTTAAGTAGTAAAGACTTTTTACCAGCAGCTAAAAGGATGTATTCGGATAGCAAGACAGAGCTCAGAGCTGTTGAGCTATGTACGAAATGGGAGAGTCGCATAATGGATTCTAATTGGCACCCTCTCAAGATCATCCAAACTGAAGGTGGTAAAAGTGTGAAGGTATGTGTTTCTAAAACTGAGGTATGAAACATTGTTTCCTAGTTTGCATAACTTCTACACATACCATCCCCATTAACAGAAAAAAATACAGGTTTGCCATGTGTGGACAATTAGCTCTCAAACATGGAAAAGCATTTTTATGCATGTGAATTTGATATGTGAGTTTGTGTTGCAAAATGAATGTTTGCTATTAGCTGGAAGTTGAATTTTATAGCGTATTTCTTGAAGTATATTGACAGACTTTGCCTAAATGGCCTTTTTTGATGCTTTAAAATCCGAAAATGATGGGTGCTATTTTCTTCCCTGTCATTGTACTATTAGGCAATACTAAATGAAGAAGATGAGGAACTGGCACAGCTGAGGATTAAGTTAAGGCGAAGAAGCCTACCAAGCAGTTACAACAGCTTTGCTGGAGATGAACGAGTATAATCCAAGTGGTAGGTATGTAACCAGCGAGCTGTGGCATAACAAAGAGCAGAGAAGAGCAACCCTGAAAGAAGGTATAGCATATATCATCAAGCAACGGAGCACACTCAAAAGCAAGAGACGCTAGAGACTAGTTCCTTTACAAGTATATGTATCCCCTCATCACAAACCTCAGTGTTCTTGTTCTGCTTTTTGTTTTTATGCGTTCTGCTGGAGTTGATCACTGGAACTAGAATTTTGACTTTTGCCTCCATGAATGAATGGTAGAATACTTGTTTGCAAAATTCTGCAGAATACTTAGTCACAATTCACGAGTCATATATTTGGTTTTCTATCTGTTAGTGACTCTTTGTATTCATGTTGTTTACATATTCCTTAATAATAGCCTTGTGAAAAAAGCAGTTGTTTGTAGAACCTCTGCTGCTTGCAGACAATTTCACATTTTCACTACCACCTTTGTAAAATTGATGATGATGATTAATTTCATGATATGAAGATTCTTGTAACAAGTGAATTGTTTTGGTTTTGGTAATGTGAGCAGGTTTGAGTGTTTCAGCTCAAATACTATTGCATAAAAATTTTCATTTATCTACTCAAACTGTCTGTTAGGCATCTCAAAGATTACAAGAAAAAAAATACAACCAATAATGGTATCACAACCATAGCTTGGACATACGAAATCTAGAAATTTGGATGGAGATATGACGACACTCATTTTCCACAAGAATCGGTCTCCAACTTCAGTTGACTCTTCTATGCCCTCCAAAAGCCCAGATCTGTCAGGGTATAAAATTAGTAATGAGATTCACAATTCATGTCTATACATAGTATGTTTTTGTTGGTGTATTTTAGAATATTCCTAAGCAGGAAAGCCATCTTGTTAGCTAAAAGGAGTTTGAATGCATAATGGTGATGATGGGCGATAAAATAAGACTAACCTTGAGGTTTGAGTCCCAACTTCTGTACATAGGGCACTACCATCAGCAGACAGTCCCAAACAGCTGATCCGACTACCGTGAGAATTTTGAAGTTTTCCCAAGTCCAATACAACCTATTAACAGGGCAGACGGGTTGAAATTGAGTAGCATATCTAATTTTCTATTAAACCATAACAATACAGACTGAGCATACTAAAGCAAAAATATTTATACCTCGGCCAATAGAGTGTCCCAGACGTAGCAATCTCCATTGGTGTATCCAGCAAAGAGGAGACGGCCAGAAGTGGAGAATGCAATTGAAGTTACATGAGGAGCCTCATTATCAACATGTTGTTGATTGTACTCTTGTAGCTGGGGCCTGTTCTAATGTCAAACAATCTGCAAGTTCCATCATCTGAACCCGTTCCAAATCTATACCCATCAGGAAAGAACTTCACTGAATTAACATCTCCCTCGTGGCCATGAAAAGTACGAGATGCTCGACTAGCAACACGGGTATCCCACAGACGGACTGTTGAATCACAGGAGCCAGATATGAACATTCTAGAGTTGGATCCATTTATAGAGACACTGAATCAGAAAGAAAAAAAAAAGGATTATTAAAGTCATTGACAATAAAAACAGATAAGCGCTAATGCAAAAAATTTCATGTGCGCGCTAGAAGAAAGATAACGAGCATGCCTTAGAACGTCAGCAGTATGCCCAGACTGGAATTCACCTCCAAACACGGACGTCCTTAGGCCAGTGGTAATATCCCATAGGACACATGTTTGGTCACCAGAAGCAGTTATAAGGTGGTATCCTCATCTGGAACATACTGGCATGATGATACATAACCCTTGTGCCCACTAAGCATTCTTGATACTGGAAGATTTCCATCCTTGTCGGTTTGAGAGTTCAGATTAAAGATAGAGCACATACTATCTAGGCCACCACAGGCAACAGATTGCCCACTGGGTGAGAAAGCACAAGTCATTACCCATGCACAAGGTAGCTTAATTGCGTGAGTCTTCTGGCTTGTGAGAGCATTCCAAACTATTAATCGTCCATCTTGAGATGCACTGACTATACGATTCCTTTCTGGAGTCCAATCCAGCGAATACACCTAAGAACCATTTCAGATTTGCTTACTAAAATGAACTCAGGATACGAAAAAAACTTGTCAAAAACATCTCTTAGGGCAGACAGTTTCTTTTTTAGTGGATGCATCAAATTTGAATTATTTCTATCAAAGCTAAGAAAGTCAAAAGTGATAATGGGATTGATTTACAGCTGACATATGTGGGATTGCCAAACAGTAAGGCTTTGTCACATTCAATCTAGTGCTACGCAGAACCTTGCAGCGAGACCTCAATTGACTAGGTAAATTCTTGGATAAATTTATGCCTCTAGTTTAACATCTATTCATGGTCATGAATCATGATATACAATATACTGTAGAAACAATTCCAGATAATTCACCTGGGACTCGAACAAGACTTAAGAAAAGACAAAAAAATCATGACAATAAAGAGAGGCAGGGAATGCACATCTATAACCTCTTATCTTTGCAATAAAGAGAGGTTGCTTATCAAAATAATACTGAACCAACCTCATCCAAGGCAGCATACAGAATGGTCTACAAATTAACTTATTAATTTACAAATTTTGATCAAATAGGTAGTATAAATAAATGATATTTTTGTAGTATATCTTTGATACAAATATATCATTCTTTTGATAATCTAGTCTGGTAAACAATACAATTATCTCAAGCATGACATGCCGAATGTTTTATTCATATCTCACAGACCAGAATTTACAAATAGATGAACAACCAGTGTAATGGAACAATTATTGTATTCATTACCAATGATTATGAATGATTTCAATTTCCCTCACAAGAGAAAACAACCCAATGATAACAAAAATTAGGTAACTGAAACTGGGAAAAAGCTGGAGACGAAAAGTTACGCAAATTAGGTCATTAAAATTGGGCAAAATGTCGAAGAGCAAAAAAGTGGTAATTTGAAGCAATCGAAAATATAGAAAACAAAGGATTACCTTTCCGGTGTGGCCCTGAAGAGTCCGGCAACAAACAAGATCAGTGGTCCAAAACTCACCCGAGTTGTCCCTGCGACCTGGCGTAGCCGGCGACTGCAAAACAGAGAGAAGTTGGATGGAAAGTTGGAATGGTTTAGAAGATCAATAGTAAGATGATAGTTAG